>NW_028283129.1:329269-493904 GCF_059441175.1 Urocampus carinirostris
AAACTCGATTTGATTAGAGTACAGTGGGACCTCGCTACTTACTTACTACTACTCGCGGTTTGACGTTCGCGGGTTCAGAGCTTCGCGGGTCTAAAAAAATAATACAAATTATATTTGTATATATATATATATATATATATATATATATATATATATATATATCTCATCTCATCTCATTAGCCGTACCGCTTATCCTCATTAGGGTCGCGGGGGGGCTGGAGCCCATCCCAGCCATCTCCGGGCAGTGGGCAGGGGTCACCCTGAACTGGTTGCCAGCCAATCGCAGGGCACACGGGGACAGACATCTCACTCGCTCTTTTCACACCTAGGGACAATTTGGACCAATTCACATGAAATGCATGTTTTTGGAATGTGGGAGGAAAACGGAGTCCCCAGAGGAAACCCACGCAAGCAGGGGGAGAACATACAAACTCCGCACAGGAAGTCTGGAGCTGGATTTGAACCCACGCAGGAGGTTCCCATGACTTGAACTGTGCCGCACATGCGCTAACCACTGCCCCACCGTGCTTTATATATATAAAGCATATATGTACAGTGCATCCGGAAAGTATTCACAGTGCTTCACTTTTTCCACATTTTGTTATGTTACAGCCTCATTCCAAATTGTATTAATTTAATCTCTTATCTCAAAATTCTACACAAAATACTCCATTATGACAATGTGAAAAAGTTTTTTTTTGAATTTATTAAAAATAGAAAAACTAAGAAATCATATTTACATAAGTATTCACAGCCTTTGCTTAATACTTTGTTGATCCACCTTTGGCAGCAAATACAGTCTCAAGCTCAGTCAGGTTGGATGGGAGACGTTTGTGCACAGCCATTATCAGATCTCTCCAGAGATGTTCGATCGGATTCAAGTCTGGACTCTGGCTGGGCCACTCCAGGACATTCACGGAGTGGTTCTGAAGCCAATCTTTTGAGATCTTGGCTGTGTGCTTTGGGTCGTTGTCCTGCTGAAAAATGAACCTTCGCCCCAGCCTGAGGTCAAGAGCGCTCTGGAGCAGGTTTTCATCCAGAATATCTCTATATGCATTCATTTTTCCTTCTACCCTGACTAGTCTGCCAGTTCCTGCTGCTGAAAAACATCCCCACAGCATGATGCTGCCACCACCATGCTTCACTGTAGGGATGGTATTGGCCTGGTGATGAGCGGTGCCTGGTTTCCTCCAAACATGGCGCCTGGCATTCACACCAAAGAGTTCAATCTTTGTCTCATCAGACCAGACAATTTTGTTTCCCATGGTCCGAGAGTCATTCAGGTGCTTTTTGGCAAATTCCAGACGGGCTTCCATGTTTCTTTTACTAAAGAGTGGCTTTCGTCTGGCAACTCTACCATACAGGCCTGATTGGTGGATTGCTGCAGAGATGGTTGTCCATCTGGAAGGCTCTCCTCTCTCCACAGAGGAACGCTGGAGCTCTGACAGAGTGACCATCGGGTTCTTGGTCACCTCCCTGACTAAGGCCCTTCTTCCCCGATCGCTCAGTTTAGAAAGGCCGGCCAGCTCTAGGAAGAGTCCTGGTGGTTCCAAATGTCTTTCATTTACAAAAAATGGAGGCCACTGTGCTCATTGGGACCTTCAAAGCATCAGAATTTTTTTTGTATCCCTCCCCAGATTTGTGCCTCAGGACAATCCTGTCTCGCAGGTCTACAGACAGTTCTTTTGACTTCATGCTTGGTGTTTGTGCTCTGACATGCACACTCAACTGTGGGACCTTATATAGACAGGTGTGTGCCTTTCCAAATCATGTCCAATCAACTGAATTTACTGCAGGTGGACTCCAATTAAGCTGTAGAAAGATCTCAAGGATGATCAGTCGAAAAAAGATGCACCTGAGCTCAATTTTGAGCTTCATGGCAAAGGCTGTGAATACTTATGTAAATGTGATTTCTGAGATTTCTATTTTTAAAAAATTCAAAAAAAGTTTTAAAAAAAAGTTTTGTGTAGAATTTTTAGATAAGAGATTAAATTAATACAATTTGGAATGAGGCTGTAACATAACAAAATGTGGAAAAAGTGAAGCGTTGTGCATACTTTCCGGATGCACTGTATTTATATATACCGTATTTTCCGCACTATAAGGCGCACCGGGTTATAGGGTGCACCCCGAAAAAATAGTTTTTGGTCCTATTTTTGAGATACATAAGACGCACCCGATTATAAGGCGCTACAATGGGAACGTGGACAAAACAGTCAGATAGTTCAGTCCAACTTATTACCCCCTTAATATTCCCAAAGCTTGCAAAGACGCAAATACGTGTCGAGAACACGTGCGGATGCTGTGTCCGTACGATGTCACTCAAATGCATCGTTCCATCATTCAGAAGGTTAAAGTCTTGGGATTCAAGAAATGCCAACCATTCCCTAGTTTATAGTTTCTTTTTCACTCGCAACTTTACTGTGCATATGACAATAAACACTTGGAATTGAGTTTAATTTAAAAATAGACACTCTATTCCATCCATTATCTGCACCGCTTATCACAGAAAAATCTAGTTCAGTCTGAAACAAGATATATAGCCGGAGTAGCTCACCGAAGTCGTTCATGATAATGTGCAGCCGTGGTCCTCTTATATCCGTGAATGTAGTAAATCCAGAATAAAATATTTACAAATACAGTATAGTAAAAAATGCTTTCTGTATGCCGTCAGCCACGTGCTATACAAATTCATCTTTTTCGGCCAAATGCAGGCTTTGTTCAGCCGTGAAAGCCAATGCCAGCCTGTAAATGATAAAAAGGATCCGCCTCTTGACCTCCGAATAACTTTAGCCAATAGTGATCGATTCAACTGATGATTGACGCATCTTTTTTGGCCAATTGCAGGCTTTGTTTTGCCGTTTAAGCCAATGCTAGCCTGTAAATGATAAAAAGGATCCGCCCCTTGACCTCCGAATAACTTTGGCCAATAGTGATCGATTCAAATGACGATTGACACATTGGTTAGCCAATGAAACGCCGGTAAATAAATCTCAGCATACACCGCGGACTACTTGATGTTCGGGGGAAAACTAGTTGGCGGCTGCAAGTTAGTTGCAAGACTTTGCGAACTAATATTGATCAATAAATAAGGCGCACTGTATTATAAGGCGCATGGTCAGCTTTAAAAAAAAATAAAGGCTTAAATGTCTATTCTTAACACATCGTGCCTTATAGTGCGGAAAATACGGTATACATATATATATATATATATATATATATATATATATATATATATATATATATATATATATATGCGCGGCAAGTCATGGGAACCTCCTGCGTGGGTTCAAATCCAGCTCCAGACTTCCTGTGCGGAGTTTGTATATTCTCCCACTGCTTGCGTGGGTTTCCTCCGGGCACTCCGGTTTCCTCCCACATTCCAAAAACATGCATTTCAGGTGAATTGGCCAGTCCAAATTGTCCCTAGGTGTGAATGAGCGAGTGAGATGTCTGTCCCCCCGTGTACATCTATATATATATATCTATATATCTATATCTATATATATATATATATATATATATATATATCTATATATATATATATATATAAATATATATATATATATATATGTATATATATATATATATATATTTTTTAAAGCATTTTTGAAGGGGCGTCGCTACTTCGTGGTTCCACGTTCGCAGGTTCAGAGCTTTGCAGGTCTAAAAAATAATAATAAAATAAAATAATAAAAAAATATATATATTATTTTATTTTTTCAAGCATTTTGGAAGGGGCGTCGCTACTTCGCGGATTTTCAATTTTTGGGGGTGGTTTTGGTCCCCATTAACCGCAATAACTAAAAAATAATACTTTCATCATCACGGATTCAAAAGACACGCTTCTTACTTTTAGGTTTGATAAATAATATTTTTGTTGTAGATTCATCTTTATTTTGTTGCGAATATCAAATATATGATACATTGGATTTCATTCGAGATTTATTGTCTTATGAAATCGCTGTACCAAATGCTGCCCTGGCAACAGAGTTCATAGATTTGGAGAAATTAGCTGATTACACTGCATACCACTTTGCACCATTTAATGAAAAGATATACGTTTTTAGAAAATATGACTTAACTGGTGTGCTCTTGAATTCGAGTGTTTAAAATGACACATTATGAACGGCAGAAATTGTGCTCATTTATGCATGAGTTTACATTTTGACAAACACTAAATATATTTGATATTTGGACTGAGGTTTGTGGGGGCTATCTGTATGAGCAAGGCCTAGCTGGCTCCGGACTTTGGACGCAGAATTAAATGTGATTCTATGCAATTTTAACATGTTCGTTCTATGTTGCCACTTTGTGCATGTGATTGGCAAGATATTTGTGTGTGTTTAGCCCCTGCCAAGCGGATACAATGTAAATATGTGAACAAACCATGTGGTGAAATGCAGAGCTGGGGATTAAGATGGAAACTGCATGAGTGCTGTTGTGCCTACAAGCCAATCAAACTTAAGGACCTCTTACACAAATCTCCTGATTATTTTTTTTTTAACATTATATTGGTGTTTTGATGGGTATGTCATGTTGGATGAAGGCGTCTACCAAACATGTAACCATAGCTATAACTTAAAGTAGTTGAGGTATTCCCCACAGTGTTTTGAGAAAAGTTCATGCTTTGTTATTGTTAATGGTCGACTAAATTGATAAAATCATGTTTAAGTTTAGTGACATTTACAGACTAGACATTGTTTCCCACATTGCTTTATAGTTAAGGCTACACCTGCTACCTTAACTGGCTCATGTCTATTCTTAAAACATCGTACCAAGAGTAAAAGGTTTAATATTGAACACTAAATTGTCCATCCATCCACCCATCTTCTACCGCTTTGTCCCTTTCGGGGTCACGGGTGGGAGGGCTGGAGCCTATCCCATTTACCTCGAGCGTAAGGCAGGGTACACCCTGGTTGAGTCGCCACCTCATCACATGGCTAACACAAACAGACAAACAACCATTCACACTGCGACACTGAATTGTACCTGAGTAAATGAATACATATGATGATTCATAAAATCAATTCTTACATTATCTCAATGAGTTGGGTTCCATTCTTAAAACAAGTTGATGTGAGTCTTGAAACAAGTAAAAAATATCCTTAAGCTGAGTTGTTAATATGCCTCTAGGCTATCTCTTCGACAATTTAAGATACATTTGCTTACAATTACTTGAATAATATAAGTTAGTTGGCACAATATTAATTTTCTTGAAACAAGTGATAGTATCTTAACTATCTTCAGCCTGAATAAGTAAATAAGTCCCAAAAAATTGTGATCAGATAAATACACTGAATTCAAGTAAATTACACTAGTCCATACTTTCAATTTTTGCAGTGAACATGAGACCATTGGCATAATTTGTAAATATGAAGTCATTAAAATATTGCCTTTACCAAAAAATTTTAGCATGAAAAAGTTAGCATTTAGCCGTTAGCATCACTTTTTAAAATGTACCTGTTAGCATAACTCATTAACATGAGGCCATTAGCATAAGTTGTAAATATGAAGTCGTTAAAATGTAGCCAAAATTACCAAAAAATTTTACTATGAAGAAGTTAGCATTGCCGACAGTGTTTACAGCTAGCTTGCGCTAATACTTGGGCTGGCTGTGCCAGCCTAACCCATTGCTGGCAGTGTTTACAGCTAGCTTGAGCGAATACTTGGGCTGGCTTAGCCAGCCCAACTTGTCACCAACAGTTTTTACTGCTAGCATTAGTAAGCATAGCATCAACCTCTCATCGCTAATACTTGGGCTGGCAACTGATCACCAACAGTGTTTACAGCTAGCTTGCGCTAATGTTGTGGCTGGCTATGCCAGCCCAACACTTTGCTAGCGGCGCACATAGTTAGCATCCTCTCGCTAGCATCCACTCTTTGGAATTCACCATTTACCCATGGTTAAAGGAAATTTGGGTCGGGCCACCCTGGACAGTCCCTGCTTACTATGACTACCGTCTGGAAAAGCCCTCGTTTCCATGACTACCCATAGAAATGAATGGGCCCATGTATTACGGATGGGAGAATTTCAAAACCCATTATTCCGGATGGGGACTCCTATCGCTGTGAATAGACACACAACAAGAGTCCCGGTCGGGCCGAAATTTTTGATATATGAATCGATGGGGTATTCTAAAAGCTCTGGGAGGAGTTCCCCGTTAAAAGTCGGCGGAAGAAGATAGATATAATAATAATATCTCGGAGGATTATAATAGTTGCAAGCACAACTACATTGCCCTGTGCTTACAGCACTTGGCAATGTAATCGTGCCTTGCTGAAGCAATCAAAACTAATTACCTGATCTTAAACCAACATGCGGGCAAGGAACAACTCAAAACCTCAGCGTGAGGAAAAAGAGAAACCTTGAGATGGGACCTCACAAGTGGTAATCCCCCTTTCAGGATGACCAGGGTGAATTACATTTAGCATTACAGTACACAAACATAGTAAACACTAGGTAACATGTTGAAAATTTGTCCGGAAAGTGCATGACAGCAACGACGCCCCCAGCCTGTAAATTAGTCCAGAAAGTCTATGACGGCCACGACGCAGCTTCCCATCTCTGCCAGCTGGTCAATGCAGGCGTTGACATGCTTCAGGTCAAACGCTGGTCCACTGACTCATCTCAAATCGTCCTTCTCCTTCGTATCACCACCAGCCAGGCAGTCGGAAAAAGACAGGACAGTACAGAATATGAGGTGGGCATCAATCATAAGCTTTGGAAAAGAAGTGTGTCTTAAGCCTTGATTTAAAAACTTCCATTGAGGTTGCAGATCTTATCTCCGGAGGCAGGGCATTCAATAGCACCGAGGCCCGGATGGAGAACGCTCTCAAGCCTGCAGACTTCTTGGCTCTCGGAGTCACAAGTAAACCGGCATTTTCCGAGAGGAGACTCCGTGCAGGAACATAGGGGGAAATCAAATCAGATAAGAGGGTGCAAGTCCATGCAAACATTTGTATGTTAATAAGAGAACCTTAAAGTCACATCTTAAGTGGACTGGGAGCCAGTGTAAGTTGGCCAATACAGGAGTAATATGCTCAAACTTTTTCGTCTTAGTCAAAAGTCTAGCTGCCGCATTCTGAACCTAGACATGGGGAGACCAGAAAGCAATACATTACAGCAGGGGTCGGGAACCTATGGCTCACGAGCCATATATGGCTCTTTCTATGAGTATCTGTGGCTCAGAGACAAATTTGATTGCATGCAAAATTTCTCCATCTTGCTTAAAACTTGAGTTGTCTATCCTATTCTGATACACACAAAGCCAAACCAAAGCTAAATAACAGGATATTACTTTGCAGTATATATAGGGCACGTTTTTCACTACAATTTACAGTCAAGTAACACACAAAAAAAGGGGGAAAAAAAACTCGTTTTGGTTTTACAACGCTAAAGAATCCTTTATATAAAAGTTCACTATATAATCTGTGTTCAGTGTTCAGATACCTTATGATGAATCCACAGAACTGTAAATACGCTAAAACACCGGAAGAGAACTTAGTCATTTGATTGGGTGAGTGGGAGGGATGGGTGGAGCTATGCAAAAAGTGCAAGCACTCCCTCCCATCTCTCGCCCTACGCTGTCTGCGCCAAAAGTGAGCTCATCAGGCTCCCTATTTGCAGAATGTTGTGACGTTTTTACACAATAACTGCTTGCATCTGGTTTTGAAACCAATATATATGAAAAAAAGGGTCAAAAGGAGTTTAACCGATCTTGAGTAATTGCAAGAAAGAGACAAGTGGTATGTTTGTTGATTTTGGGACAGGGGCTCTGGCATTATTCTCTTTTCATAATTTTTATCAAATCATCAAAAATAAATGTGCTGAAGACTAAGCTTTTGTCTGGGGTGCGGGTTTAGCAATTTAGTACATTTGTCTCATAATATATGGCGTGGCTCTTTCCCAAAATAAAATTAATATTTTTGGCTTTTATGGCTCTTTGAGTCAAAAAGGTTCCCGACCCCTGCATTACAGTCATCAAGCCGAGAAGTAATAAACGCATGAATTAAAACCTCTGCATCTGATTTGGACAGCATCAAACGAATCTTCGCAATATTACGGAGGTGGTAGAAAACTATTCTAGTAATATTTTTCACGTGTGACTGAAACGACGGATTAGGATCAAATATAACACCTAGATTTTTGACCCGAGTCACTATGGGTGATATTACATTTGTCTAGGTTCAGGGCAGTGTTTGAAAAAAAAACTCACAACAGTGAGCTGGACCAATAATCGACATTTCAGTTTTTTTCTCGGTTAAGGCGCAAAAAAATAAGTGACATCCATCTTTGAATCTCAGTAAGGCAAGCCTCCAGATTTTGAAAATTTAACTGTCCAGTTGTCTCCAGTGGCACATACAGTTGAGTGCCATCTGCATAGAAATGGAAACTAAGATTATACTTGCAGATAATGTCACCAAGTGGTGTTCCACAGGGGACATCAGAGTGTTTAGAGGTCAGATTGCCTTAGTTAACACGTTGCATCCTGTCTGACAGGTCGGACCTAAAACACCAGAGTACAGTTCCTGAGATACCAATGCATTCCAGACGAACAAGCAATATGTTGTGGTCGACAGTATCAAAAGCAGCACTGAGATCCAGTAGCAGTAACATTGATGAGGCACCGGAATATATTGCTAAAAGGAGATCATTGGTTACTTTAGCCAGGGCTGTCTCAGAAGAGTGATTTGCCCTAAATGCTGACTGGCCAGTTCAAAAGAGGGTATTTTCTGACACGAAGTCATTTAGCTGCTGTGCAACGACCTTTTCAAGTAAAAATGGCAGATTTGACACTGGCCTATAATTACCTAGGCTTTCTGGATCAAGGTTAGGTTGCTTAAGCAAGGGTTTAATGACGGCAGACTTGAAAGCTAAAGGAATAATACCCAAGGATAGCGATATATTAATAATATTTTAAACTGATGGTCCTAAGATCCCAAACAGATCCTTCACCAATGAAACTGGAAACGGATCAAGCAGGCAAGTAGTTTGTTTGGCCCTACTAACCATCTGTGTTAGACTATCAAAGGACAAATCATTGAAACTGGAGAATGTTTCTAAACAACCGCCGACACATTCCTTTCTTAACACCTCCACATTTTTGAGGTAGGACGAGGTTGTAGAGCGTACATTTAAAATTTCATTCCTAATGAGTTGAATATTTCTATTAAAACATTCCATAAAGTCATCAGCAGAATAAGTAGAGCTATTTGGGTTAAGTTGTTGTCTGGAAGGTTTCGCAATTGTGACAAACAAAAATTTCAGATTACTCTTATGTATAACGATAATCTTAGAGAAAAACGATGCTT
Source organism: Urocampus carinirostris (assembly GCF_059441175.1). Classification (NCBI taxonomy): domain Eukaryota; kingdom Metazoa; phylum Chordata; class Actinopteri; order Syngnathiformes; family Syngnathidae; genus Urocampus; species Urocampus carinirostris. The sequence continues at coordinate 338,585 of NW_028283129.1, forward strand.
TAGCTGAGGCAAGAGCTACTTTATATTTCAGCAAGCTGTCACACCAGGCCAGTCGGAAGACCTCCAGCTTTGTAGTGCGTCAATTTCGTTTAAGTTTCCTGCAACCTTGTTTGAGTGACCTGGTTTCTTCAGTAAACCAAGGTGTATGCTTCTTAGGTCGAAATGTATGCCTTAGGGGCGCCACAGAAACAAGAACATTAACCAAAGCAGTATTAAAGTTGTTTGTGAGTGAGTCAACAGACCCAGTGTACGAAGGGAAGGCTGCAGTTACCGTAGGTAATAGTTCTTTTAAAGTTAATCCCATTGCAGGGCGGATATTGCGACTGCTAAAACCTAAATTTTCCTTATTACTGTAAACATTGAACAGCACCTCTCACTTAACAAGATCGTGATCAGAGATGGCATTAGGATAAGGTAACACTGTAACATTTGAGGCTACTACGCCCCGGGTCAGAACAAGATCTAGAGTGTTCCCATCTTTATGAGTGGGCACATCAACTATTTGATTGAAACCAAATGTATCAATCAGTGACTTAAAAGAATTTGCAAGTGAATTTGATTTTATGTGAACATTAAAATCACCAATAATTACAACATTGTCCGCATAAGTTACTAACAGTTCCGAAAATTCATCCAAAAAATTTAAGTATGGTCAGGGTGGGCGATACACAACAACTACATAAATTGGTGTTGACATAAAAGACCTCATAACAAGTGCTTAAAACGTTTTAATAACAGTAGGGGTACCAGGAGTAAATTTCAACTTACTTTCCGACAAAGTTAGAGGGAGAAGCCTCATTTAACACTACAAACTCATTTGGTTTTAACCAGGTCTCACAAGGGCCAACAAGTTTATGATTGTTTTCATTAATAAGGTCGTTGACAAGTAAAGCTTTGGAGGATAGTGATCTAATATTCAGAAGGCCAAGCTTCAGCACTGTGGACTGAGCTGAGCACTTTCCCGAGTTTTGAACCTTATGGTTACCTTGGTGGTAACCTCCACAGGATTATACTGCCAGTCCTGCGTCTTGTGCTTTGCATGGCGGCAGATGCGGCCCGAATTCCATACCACAGGAATATTGTTGACAGGTGGAGTAGCAGGATGACTAGTGGTAGAAAATAATGTTATTTCTTCTCCCTCCTCACCTAATAAGGGAAAATCAGAGGTAAGAAGCACAGAAGAAGATGCTATTGAACACAGTACAGTTCAGGGTGTGTGGTGCAGGCAATGGAACGCTCTAAACTACAAAAACTATGTGAATCTAGCATAGCGCTAGTTAGCCCTAGCAATACAGACTCCACACCCGTGATCACAGGTTCACTCAGGTTCATCACCTGTGACCTGGCCTGCACTAGTGTACCCTGTCATGGAAGGCTTAAACAGTAATATATTTTTAGAAAGAGTGAGAGCACCTTCCCAGTTAGGGTGAAGGCCGTTTCTCCTAAGCAGGTCAGGTCGGCCCCAGAAAGCAGGCCAGTTATCCACATACCTAAATCCCTGCTGACTACAGAAACTTGCCAGCCACCGGTTTAGTGAGACTAGTCTGCTAAACCTATCATCATTGCCTCTCGCAGGCAAGGGGCCAGAGACAATTACAGATGCAGAGTCATCTTTCTGGCGATATTACAGGTCCTAGCAATATTTTCCTTTGTAATCTCAGATTGCCTCATTTTAGTATCATTAGAGCCGACGTGAATGACTATATCGGTGTAGCTAGCCCTGTCCTGGTGTCTAGATTTGCATGTCAGCTCCCTCAAATTAGCCTCAATGTCGGGTGCTCTGGCCCCAGATATACACATAATTGTGGCTGGGGTGCTAATCTTTATGTTACGGGTGATGGAGTCACCTATAACTAGGGTGCGGGCTCCAGTAGACCGGGGTGGAGTGGGACTAGCTAGGGGGCTGAACTTATTATGTGACTGGATTGGCTAACCTCGATTAGCATGCCGTTTAGGGCTAATGCTAACCGGACTAGCAGGTTCGCTACAACCCACGCTAGCAGTGGTGTCCGCGGCACCTAACATTTTCCTTTTAAACTGCTCTAGCTCAGGGACACGTCCCTCTAGAAGGGCTATTTTGTGTCTGTCTGTCCGTCAATCTTTGTATATGTCTGTCAATCTATGTGCCTGTCCATCCGTCCGTCCGTCTGTCCGTCTGTCCATCTGTCTTTCTATCTGTCTGTCTTTCTATCTGTCTGTCTAGCAGCCAGCCAGCCAGCCAGCCAGCCAGCCAGTCTATCCATCTATCTACATACACATATGGAGCACTTATAAACTTAAATAAAATATTTTACCTCAAAAGTGCTAAATGTTGGTCTTTTTGGTCAAATATTTTTTCAGTACAAATTGCTTGGACAAAAAAAAAAGGGAACATTTTGGACGGAACTCAGAAATGGAAAGGGAAATCTTTGTGTCATTTTAAGCCCGAGACAAAATGATTGCGGAGTGTCTTTGCTGTGATAGTGTGATTCTTAGCTCCTACAGTTTTTTTAAACTATTTTAGGGGATTGGCCTAAATGTGAGCGTATATCAGACCTGGGCACTCCGGTCCTGGAGGGGCATACGTCCTGCCAGATTTTGAAGTTTGCTCTTCTTTAACTCAGGTGATACAAATTATAACCTCGTTAGCAAGCTAGCAAGTGCTCGTTAACGATACTGGTGATTGGAATCCCCTGTATTGGATCAGAGAAACCTCAAAAATCATGCAGAACATATGGCCCTCCAGGACCGGAGTGCCCAGGTCTGGCGTACATTGACGTTGGTGAATTTTTCATCTGCGTTAACAAACGCATTTTGTAGAATACGATCGCACTTTATTGTTTGAATAAACACGTTATATAGACTAGGATCTCCCAATTGTTATGATTAGCTCACTTTATTTTTTAAAATAGCGTATTATATAGAATACGATCGCTTTTGTCGGAAGTGTACATTTACAATTGTAACTTTTGCATCCGCGTTGACGGACGCAATTTGTAGAATACAATAGCGCTTTATTGTTTAAATAAACGCGTTATATTGACAAGGATCTCCCAATTGTTATAATTAGCTCGCTTTATTGTTTTAATAAGCGTTTTATATAGAATACGATCGCTTTTGTTGGAAGCGCAGCAGAATGCGCGTTCACGCGAAGGGGGGGAGGAATTTGCACAGGAGTCGGATTTGGGCACAACAACTGCCGCCTGCTTAATGAGTGCCCTCCGGTGGCGTTTTTTCGGCAATGCAGCTACCATTGGAAATACATCCAGCCGTTGAAAATGAACGGAAGCCGATTTAATGACTGTCTCCAGTGGCGTTTTTGCGGCAATGCAGCTACCATTGGAAATACAATGAGCCGTTGGATATGAACAGCCACCGATTTAATGAGTGCCCTCCGGTGGCGTTTTTGGGAGAATGCAACTACCATTGGAAATACTTCGTGCCGTTGGAAATGAACCGCCGCCGATTTAATGAGTGCTCTCCGGTGGCGTTTTGGGGGCAATGAAGCCACCATTGGAAATATGTCAAGCTGTTCGAAATGAACAGCCGCCGATTTAATGAGTGCCCTCCGGTGGCGTTCTTGCGGCAATTTAGCTACCATTGGAAATACATCGAGCTGTTCGAAATGAACAGCCCCCGATTTAATGAGTGCCCTCCGGTGGCGTTCATGCGGCAATGCACTTACCATTGGAAATACATCGAGCCGTTGGAAATGAACGGCCGCCGATTTAATGAGTGCCCACCGGTGGCGTTTTTGCGGCAATTAAGTCACCATTGGAAATACGTCAAGCTGTTCGAAATGAACAGCTGCCGATTTAATGAGTTCCCTCCGGTGGCGTTTTTGCGGCAATGCAGCTACCATTGGAAATACATCCAGCCGTTGAAAATGAACGGAAGCCGATTTAATGACTGTCTCCGGTGGCGTTTTTGCGGCAATGCAGCTACCATTGGAAATACAATGAGCCGTTGGATATGAACAGCCACCGATTTAATGAATGCCCTCCGGTGGCGTCTTTGGGGCAATGCAACTACCATTGGAAATACTTCGTGCCGTTGGAAATGAACGGCCGCCGAATAAATGTGTGCCCTCGGTGGCGTTTTTGAGGAAATGCAGCTACCAATGGAAATACAATGAGCTGTTGGAAATGAACGTCCGCCGATTTAATGAAATCCCTCCGGTGGCGTTTTTGGGGCAATGAAGCCACCATTGGAAATACGTCAAGCTGTTCGAAATGAACAGCCGCCGATTTAATGAGTGCCCTCCGGTGGCATTCTTGCAGCAATGCACTTAGCATTGGAAATACATCGAGCCGTTCGAAATGAATAGCCGCCGATTTAATGAGATCCCTCCGGTCGCTTTTTGCGGCAATGCAACAACCATTGGAAATACATCAAGCTGTTGGAAATGAACGGCAGCCGATTTAATGAATGTCTCCAGACATGGGACCAAGTCACACATGTGCAAGTCTCAAGTAAGTCTCAAGTCTTCACCTTCAAGTCCCAAGTAAGTCCCAAGTATTTTTTTCTTGGGCAAGTCAAGTCACAAGTCAAGTCCCGAGTCTTAGATTGCCAAGTCCAAGTCAAGTCACAAATCATAAAAACAGCGACTCGAGTCGACTCGAGTCCAAGTCACTAAGTCTCAAGTCCCCATGTCTGAATGTCTCCGCTTGCGTTTTTGCAGCAATGCAGCTACCATTGGAAATACAATGAATCATTGGAAATGAACGGTCACCAATTTAATGAGTTCCCTCCAGTAGCGTTTTTGGGGCAATGCAGCACCCATTGGAACTACATCGAGCCGTTGGAAATGAACGGCAGCCGATTTAATGAGTGTCTCCGGTTGCGTTTTTGCAGCAATGCAGCTACCATTGGAAATACAATGAGCAGTTGGAAATGAACGGCCGCCTATTTAATGAATGCCCTCGATGGCGTTTTTGCAGCAAGGCAGCTACCATTGGAAATACATCCGCCCATTGGAAATGAACAGCCGCCGATTTAATGAGTACCCTCCGGTGGCGTTTTTGCAGCAATGCAGCTACCATTGGAAATACATCAAGCCGTTCGAAATGAACAGCCGCAGATTTAATGAGCGCCCAGGTGGCGTATTTGCGGCAATGCAACTACCATTGGAACTACATCCAGCCGTTGGAAATGAACGGCCGCCGATTAAAAGGTGTGCCCTCCAGTGGCATTTTTGCGGCAATGCAGCTACCGTTGGAAATACATCCAGCCATTCGAAATGAACGGCCGCTGATTTAATGAGTGCCCTCCGGTGGCGTTTTTGCGGCAATGCAGCTACAATACATCCAGCTGTTCGAAATGAACAGCCGCCGATTTAATGAGTGTCTCCGGTTGCGTTTTTGCAGCAATGCAGCTACCATTGGAAATACAATGAGTCATTGGAAATGAACGGTCGCCAATTTAACGAGTTCCCTCCAGTGGCGTTTTTGGGGCAATGCAGCACCCATTGGAACTACATTGAGCCGTTGGAAATGAACGGCAGCCGATTTAATGAGTGTCTCCGGTTGCGTGTTTGCAGCAATGCAGCTACCATTGGAAATACAATGAGAAGTTGGAAATGAACGGCCGCCTATTTAATGAATGCCCTCGATGGCGTTTTTGCAGCAAGGCAGCTACCATTGGAAATACATCCGCCCATTGGAAATGAACAGCCGCCGATTTAATGAGTACCCTCCGGTGGCGTTTTTGCAGCAATGCAGCTACCATTGGAAATACATCAAGCCGTTCGAAATGAACAGCGCCCAGGTGGCGTTTTTGCGGCAATGCAACTACCATTGGAAATACATCCAGCCGTTGGAAATGAACGGCAACCGATTTAATGTGTCCCCTCAGTTGGCGTTTTTGTGGCAATGCATCTACCATTGGAAAGACATTGAGCCGTTGGAAATTAACGGCCACCGATTTAATGAGTGCCCTCCGGTGGCATTTTTGCGGCAATGCAGCTACCATTGGAAATACATCCAGCCGTTGGAAATGAACAGCCGCCGATTTAATGAGTGCCCTCCGGTGGCATTTTTGCGGTGTTGTGGAAAATAGACTTGCATTTGTAGAATAGAGTTGCATACATTTAGAAATGTAGAAAGACTTGCTTACATTGCTTACAGTAGTGAGGGAATGTTGACATCATTCGAGAAGATCCTTGGCAAGACAGTTGAGTTTCCCTAAAAGGGCATGAGACCTGCAAGGCCCTTCTTCAAGGACTCTCTGAGCAAACTGAGGCGAACAACATGTCCTAATAAGGGTACGACAGCATCTTCCTTGTTGATTACTGAGGACTAGGGCCGCTTATGGGTTGTACTCAAACTGAAGCTATAAAAGCATTGTTATGTCTGGAGTTCTCTGAGTTCTTTTGGGATGACGAAATAAAAGGCTCCCCCTCATGGCTGGTTTCCGATGTACTTAATTCAATCACGAAAGAAGACTTAAAAGATTATCGAACCTACATTTTCTCCTACAGCGGCAATGAAGCTAGCATTGGTAATACATCCAGCCGTTCGAAATGAACGGCTGCCGATTTAACGAATGCCCTCCGGTGGCGTTTTTGCGGCAATGCAGCTACCATTGGAAATACATCCAGCCGTTCGAAATGAATGGCCGCTGACTTAAAGAGTGCCCTCCAGTGGCGTTGTTGGGGCAATGCAGCTACCATTGAAAATACATTGAGCCGTTGGAAATGAACGGCCACCGATTTAATGAGTTCCCTCCGGTGGCGTTTTTGCGGCAATGCAGCTACCCATCGGAAATACATTGAATTGTTGGACATGAACGCCTGCCAATTCAATGAGTGCCCTCCGGTGGCGTTTTTGCGGCAATTCAGCCAGCATTGGAAATACATCGAGCCATTCAAAATGAAGGGCCGCCGATTTAATGACTGCCCCCCGGTGGTGTTTTAGCGGCAATGCAGCTACCATTGGAAATACATCGAACCTTTGGAAATGAAAGGCGGCCGATTTAATGAGTGCCCTCTGGTGGCGTTTTTGCGGCAATGCAGCTACCATTGGAAAAACATTGAGCCGTTGGAAATGAACGGCCGCCAATTTAATGAATGCCCTCGGTGGCGTTTTTGCGGGAATGCAGCTAACATTGGAAATACATTCAGCCGTTGGAAATGAAGGCCCACCGATTTAATGAGAACCCTCCGGTGGCGTTTTTGCGGCAATGCAGCTACCATTGAATATACATCCAGCCAATCGAAATGAACGGCTGCCGATTTAATGAATGCCCTTCGGTGGCGTTTTTGCCGCAATGCATCTACCATTGGAAATACATCCAGCTGTTCGAAATGAATGGCCGCTGACTTAAAGAGTGCCCTCCGGTGGCGTTGTTGGGGCAATGCAGCTACCATTGGAAATACATCCAGCCGTTCGAAATGAATGGCCGCTGACTTAAAGAGTGCCCTCCAGTGGCGTTGTTGGGGAAATGCAGCTACCATTGAAAATACATTGAGCCGTTGGAAATGAACGGCCGCCAATTTAATGAGTTCCCTCCGGTGGCGTTTTTGCGGCAATGCTGCTACGATTGGGAATACATTGAATTGTTGGAAATGAACGCCTGCCAATTCAATGAGTGCCCTCGGTGGCGTTTTTGCAGCAATTCAGCCACCATAGGAAATATATCCAGCCATTCAAAATGAACGGCCGCCAATTTAATGAGTGCCCCTCGGTGGCGTTTTTTGCGGCAATGCAGCTACCGTTGGAAACACATTGAGCCGTTGGAAATGAACGGCTGCCAATTTAGAAATGCCCTTGGTGGCGTTTTTGCGGCAATGCAGCTAACATTGGAAATACATTCAGCCGTTGGAAATGAACGGCCACCGATTTATGAGTGCCCTCCGGTGGCGTTTTTGCGGCAATGCAGCTAGCATTGGAAATCCATCCAGCCGTTCGAAATGAACGGCCGCCGATTTAATGAGAACCCTCCGGTGGCGTTTTTGCGGCAATGCAGCTACCATTGAAAATACATTGAGCCGTTGGTAATGAACAGCCGCCGATTTAATGAGTGCACTCAGTTGGGGATTTTCGGCACTGCAACTGCCATTGGAAATACATTGAGCCGTTGGAAATTAACGGCCACCGATTTAATGAATGCCCTCCGGTGGCATTTTTGCAGCAATGCAGCTACCATTGGAAATACATCCAGCCGTTTGAAACCGAACAGCCGCCTATTTAATGAGTGCCCTCCGATGGCGTTTTTGCGGCAATACAGCTACCATTGGAAATACATCCAGCTGTTGGAAATTAACGGCCGACGATTTAATGAGTGCCCTCCGGTGGCGTTTTTGCGGCAATGAAGCTACCATTAAAAAATACATTGAGCCGTTGGAAATGAACGGCCGCCGACTTATGAGCTCCCTCAGGTGGCGTTTTAGCGGCAATGCAGCTACCATTGGAAAAACATCCAGCCATTCGAAATGAAGGGCCACCGATTTAATGAGTTCCCTCAGTTGGCGTTTTTGCGGCAATGCAGCTACCATTGGAAATACATTCAGCCGTTGGAAATTAACGGCCACCGATTTAATGAGTTCCCTCCGGTGGCATTTTTGCGGCAATGCAGCTACCATTGGAAGTACATCCCGCCGCTCAAAATGATCGCCCGCCGATTTAATGAGTGCCCTCCGGTGGCGTTTTGCGGCAATGCAGCTACCATTGGAAATACATCCTGCCGTTGGAAGTGAACAACCGCTGATTTAATGAGTGCCCTTAGGTGGTGTTTTTGCGGCAATGCAGCTACGACTGGAAGTACATCCCGCCGTTCGAAATGAACAACCGCCGATTTAATGAGTGCAATCCGGTGGCGTTTTGCGGCATTGCAGCTACCATTGGAATTGCATCCAGCCATTGGAAATGAACAACCTCAAATTTAATGAGTGCCCTCCGGTGGCATTTTGCGGCAATGCAGCTACCAAATGAAATACATCCAGCCGTTCGAAATGAACGGCAGCCAATTGAATGAGTGCCCCCCGGTGGCGTTTTTGTGGCAATGCAGCTACCATTGGAAATTCATTGAGTCGTTGGAAATAAACGGCCGCCGATTTAATGAGTTCCCTCCGGTGGCGTTTTTGCGGCAATGCAGATACCATTGGAAATACATTGAATTGTTGGAAATGAACGCCTGCCTATTTAATGAGTGCCCTCGGTGGCGTTTTTGCGGCAATTCAGCCACCATTGGAAATACATTGAGCCGTTCTAAATGAACGGCGACCGATTTAATGAGTGCCCTCAGGTGGCGTCTTTGCGGCAATGCAGCTACCATTGGAAACACATTGAGCCGTTCTAAATGAACGGCGACCGATTTAATGAGTGCCCTCGGGTGGCGTCTTTGCGGCAATGCAGCTACCATTGGAAATACATCAGGCCATTCGAAATGAACGGCCGCCAATTTAATGAGTGCCCTCGGTTTGCGTTTTTGCGGCAATGCAGCTACCATTGGAAATACATTGAGCTGTTGGAAATTAACGGCCACCGATTTAATGAGTGCCCTCCGGTGGCGTTTTTGCGGCAATGCAGCTACCATTGGAAGTACATCCCGCCGCTCGAAATGATCGCCCGCCGATTTAATGAGTGCCCTCCGGTGGCGTTTTTGCGGCAATGCAGCTACCATTGGAAATAGATCCTGCCGTTGGAAATAAACAACCGCCGATTTAATGAGTGCCCTTAGGTGGCGTTTTTGCGGCTATGCAGCTACCATTGGAAGTACATCCCGCCGTTCGAAATGAACAACCGCCGATTTAATGAGTGCAATCCGGTGGCGTTTTGCAGCAATGCAGCTACCATTGGAATTGCATCCAGCCATTGGAAATGAACAACCTCCACTTTAATGAGTGCCCTCCGGTGGCATTTTGCGGCAATGCAGCTACCAACTGAAATACATCCAGCCGTTCGAAATGAACGGCAGCCAATTGAATGAGTGCCCCCCGGTGGCGTTTTTGTGGCAATGCAGCTACCATTGGAAATACATTGAGTCGTTGGAAATGACCGGCCGCCGATTTAATGAGTTCCCTCCGGTGGCGTTTTTGCGGCAATGCAGATACCATTGGAAATACATTGAATTGTTGAAATGAACGCCTGCCTATTTAATGAGTGCCCTCGGTGGCGTTTTTGCGGCAATTATGCCACCATTGGAAATACATCCAGCCATTCAAAATAAACGGCCGCCGATTTAATGAGTGCCCCCCGGTGGCGTTGTTGCTGCAATGCAGCTACCATTGGAAACACATTGAGCCGTTCGAAAAGAACGGCGACCGATTTAATGAGTGCCCTGAGGTGGCGTCTTTGCGGCAATGCAGCTACCATTGGAAATACATCCAGCCATTCGAAATGAACGGCCGCCAATTTAATGAGTGCCCTCAGTTTGCGTTTTTGCAGCAATGCAGCTACCATTGGAAATACTTTGAGCCGTTGGAAATTACCGGCCACCGATTTAATGAGTGCCCTCCGGTGAAGTTTTTGCGGCAATGCAGCTACCATTGGAAGTACATCCCGCCGCTTGAAATGAACGCCCGCCGATTTAATGAGCTCCCTCCGGTGGCGTTTTGGCGGCAATGCAGCTACCATTGGAAGTACATCCCGCCGTTCGAAATGAACAACCGCCGATTTAATGAGTGCCCTCCGGTGGCATTAAGCGGCAATGCAGCTACCAACTGAAATACCTCCAGCCGTTTAAATGAACGGCAGCCAATTGAATGAGAGCCCCCTGGTGGCATTTTTGTGGCAATGCAGCTACCATTGGAAACACATTGAGCCGTTCGAATAGAAAGGAGACCGATTTAATGAGTGCCCTCAGGTGGCGTCTTTGCGGCAATGCAGCTACCATGGAAATACATCCAGCCATTCGAAATGAACGGCCACCAATTTAATGAGTGCCCTCAGTTTGCGTTTTTGCGGCAATGCAGCTACCCTTGGAAATACATTGAGCCGTCGGAAATCAACGGCCACCGATTTAATGAGTGCCCTCCGGTGGCGTTTTTGCGGCAATGCAGCTACCATTGGAAGTACATCCCGCCGCTTGAAATGAACGCCCGCCGATTTAATGAGTGCCCTCCGGTGGCGTTTTTGCGGCAATGCAGCTACGATTGGAAGTACATCCAGCCGTTCGAAATGAACAACCGCCGATTTAATGAGTGCCCTCCGGTGGCATTATGCGGCAATGCAGCTACCAACTGAAATACCTCCAGCCGTTCGGAATGAACGGCAGCCAATTGAATGAGTGCCCCCTGGTGGCATTTTTGTGGCAATGCAGTTACCATTGGAAATACATTGAGCCGTTGGAAATGAACGCCCACCGATTTAATGACTGCTCTCTGGTGGCGTTTTTGCGGCAATGCAGCTACCATTGGAAATACATCCAGGCATTGGAAATGAACAACCTCCAATTTAATGAGTGCCCTCCGGTGGCATTTTGCGGCAATGCAGCTACCAACTGAAATACATCCAGCCGTTCGAAATGAACGGCAGCCAATTGAATGAGTGCCCCCCGGTGGCGTTTTTGTGGCAATGCTGCTACCATTGGAAATACATTGAGTCGTTGGAAATGACCGGCCGCCGATTTAATGAGTTCCCTCCGGTGGCGTTTTTGCGGCAATGCAGATACCATTGGAAATACATTGAATTGTTGGAAATGAACGCCTGCCTATTTAATGAGTGCCCTCAGTGGCGTTTTTGCGGCAATTCAGCCACCATTGGAAATACATCCAGCCATTCAAAATAAACGGCCGCCGATTTAATGAGTGTCCCCCGGTGGCGTCTTTGCGGCAATGCAGCTACCATTGGAAATACATCCAGCCATTCGAAATGAACGGCCGCCAATTTAATGAGTGCCCTCAGTTTGCGTTTTTTGCAGCAATGCAGCTACCATTGGAAATACATTGAGCCGTTGGAAATTACCGGCCACCGATTTAATGAGTGCCCTCCGGTGACGTTTTTGCGGCAATGCAGCTACCATTGGAAGTACATCCCGCCGCTTGAAATGAACGCCCGCCGATTTAATGAGTGCCCTCCGGTGGCGTTTTTGCGGCAATGCAGCTACCATTGGAAGTACATCCCGCCGTTCGAAATGAACAACCGCCGATTTAATGAGTGCCCTCCGGTGGCATTAAGCGGCAATGCAGCTACCAACTGAAATACCTCCAGCCGTTTAAATGAACGGCAGCCAATTGAATGAGAGCCCCCTGGTGGCATTTTTGTGGCAATGCAGCTACCATTGGAAACACATTGAGCCGTTCGAAAAGAAAGGCGACCGATTTAATGAGTGCCCTCCGGTGAAGTTTTTGCGGCAATGCAGCTACCATTGGAAGTACATCCCGCCGCTTGAAATGAACGCCCGCCGATTTAATGAGTGCCCTCCGGTGGCGTTTTTGCGGCAATGCAGCTAGCACTGGAAGTACATCACGCCGTTCGAAATGAACAACCGCCGATTTAATGAGTGCCCTCTGGTGGCATTAAGCGGCAATGCAGCTACCAACTGAAATACCTCGAGCCGTTCGAAATGAACGGCAGCCAATTGAATGAGAGCCCCCTGGTGGCATTTTTGTGGCAAAGCAGCTACCATTGGAAATACATTGAGCCGTTGGAAATGAACGCCCACCGATTTAATGAGTGCTCTCTGGTGGCGTTTTTGCGCTAATGCAGCTACCATTGGAAATACATCCAGCCGCTCGAAATGAATATAGCCGCTGACCTAAAGAGTGCCCTCCGGTGGCGTTGTTGGGGCAATGCTGCTACCATTGGAAATACATTGAGCCGTTGGAAATGAACGGCCGCCAATTTAATAGATGCCCTCGGTGGCGTTTTTGCGGCAATGCAGCTAACATTGAAAATACATTGAGCCGTTGGAAATGAACGGCCGCCAATTTAATAGATGCCCCCGGTGGCGTTTTTGCGGCAATGCAGCTAACATTGGAAATACATTCAGCTTTTGGAAATGAATGCCCACCGATTTAATGAGAACCCTCCGGTGGCGTTTTTGCGGCAATGCAGCTACCATTGGAAACACATCCAGCCATTCAAAATGAACTGCCGCCGATTTAATGAGTGCCCCCGGTGAAGTTTTTGCGGCAATGCAGCTACCATTGGAAATACATCCAGCCGTTTGAAATGAACGGCTGCCGATTTAATAGTGCCTCCGGTGGTGTTTTTGTTGCAATGCAGCTACCATTGGAAATATATCGAGCCTTTGGAAATGAAAGGCGGCAGATTTAATGAGTGACCTCCGGTGGCGTTTTTGCGGCAATGCAGCTACCATTGGAAATACATTGAGCCGTTGGAAATGAACGGCCGCCGATTTAATGAGTGCCCCCCGGTGGCCTTGTTGCGGCAATGCAGCTATCATTGGAAACACATTGAGACGTTGGAAATCAATGACAGCCAATTAAATAAATGCCCTCCGTTGCGTTTTTGCGGCAATGCAGCTACCATTGGAAATACATCCAGCCATTCGAAATGAACGGCCGCCAATTTAATGAGTGCCCTCCGGTTGCGTTTTTGCGGCAATTCAGCTACCATTGGAAATACATCCAGCCGTCGGAAATGAACAACCGTCGATTTAATGAGTACCCTCAGGTGGCGTTTTTGCGGCAATGCAGCTACCATTGGAAATACATCCAGCCGTTGGAAATGAACAACCGCCAATTTAATGAGTGCCCTCAGGTGGCGTTTTTGCGGCAATGCAGCTATCATTGGAAGTACATCCCGCCGTTCGAAATGAACAACCGCCGATTTAATGAGTGCCCTCCGGTGGCATTTTGCGGCAATGCAGCTACCAACTGATATACCTCCAGCCGTTCGAAATGAACGGCAGCCAATTGAATGAGTGCCCCCCGGTGAAGTTTTTGTGGCAATGCAGCTAACATTGGAAATACATTGAACCGTTGGAAATGAACGCCCACTGATTTAATGAGTGCTCTCCGGTGGCATTTTTGCAGCAATGCAGCTACCATTGGAAATACATCCAGCCGTTTGAAACCGAACAGCCGCCTATTTAATGAGTGCCCTCCGATGGCGTTTTTGCGGCAATGCAGCTGCCATTGAAAATACATTGAGCCGTAGGAAATGAACGTCTGCCGACTTATGAGCTCCCTCAGGTGGCGTTTTTGCGGCAATGTAGCTACCATCTGAAATACATCCAGCCATTCGAAATGAACGTCTACCGATTTAATGAGTTCCCTCAGTTGGCGTTTTTGGGGCAATGCAGCTACCATTGGAAATACATTGAGCCGTTGGAAATGAACGGCCACCGATTTAATGAGTGCCCTCCGGTGGCGTTTTTGCGGCAATGCAGCTACCAATGGAAGTACATCCCGCCGCTTGAAATGAACGCCTGCCGATTTAATGAGTGCCCTCTGGTGGCGTTTTTGCGGCAATGCAGCTACCATTGGAAGTACATCCCGCCGTTCGAAATGAACAACCGCCGATTTAATGACTGCCCTCCGGTGGCATTATGCGGCAATGCAGCTACCAACTGAAATACCTCCAGCCGTTCGGAATGAACGGCAGCCAATTGAATGAGTGCCTCCTGGTGGCATTTTTGTGGCAATGCAGTTACCATTGGAAATACGATGAGCCGTTGGAAATGAACGCCCACCGATTTAATGACTGCTCTCTGGTGGCGTTTTTGCGGCAATGCAGCTACCATTGGAAATACATCCAGCCATTGGAAATGAACAACCTCCAATTTAATGAGTGCCCTCCGGTGGCATTTTGCGGCAATGCAGCTACCAACTGAAATACATCCAGCCGTTCGAAATGAACGGCAGCCAATTGAATGAGTGCCCCCCGGTGGCGTTTTTGTGGCAATGCAGCTACCATTGGAAATACATTGAGTCGTTGGAAATGACCGGCCGCCGATTTAATGAGTTCCCTCCGGTGGCGTTTTTGCGGCAATGCAGATACCATTGGAAATACATTGAATTGTTGGAAATGAACGCCTGCCTATTTAATGAGTGCCCTCAGTGGCGTGTTTCCGGCAATTCAGCCACCATTGGAAATACATCCAGCCATTCAAAATAAACGGCCGCCGATTTAATGAGTGCCCCCCGGTGGCGTTGTTGCGGCAATGCAGCTACCATTGGAAACACATTGAGCCGTTCGAAAAGAATGGCGATCGATTTAATGAGTGCCCTCAATTTGCGTTTTTGCGGCAATGCAGCTACCATTGGAAATACATTCAGCCGTTCGAAATGAACGGCTGCCGATTTAATGATTAATCTCCGGTGGTTTTTTTGCGGCAATGCAGCTACCATTGGAAATACATCCAGCCGCTCGAAATGAATATAGCCGCTGACCTAAAGAGTGCCCTCCGGTGGCGTTGTTGGGGCAATGCTGCTACCATTGGAAATACATTGAGCCGTTGGAAATGAACGGCCGCCAATTTAATAGATGCCCTCGGTGGCGTTTTTGCGGCAATGCAGCTAACATTGGAAATACATTGAGCCGTTGGAAATGAACGGCCGCCAATTTAGTAGATGCCCTCGGTGGCGTTTTTGCGGCAATGCAGCTAACATTGGAAATACATTCAGCTTTTGGAAATGAATGCCCACCGATTTAATGAGAACCCTCCGGTGGCGTTTTTGCGGCAATGCAGCTACCATTGGAAACACATCCAGCCATTCAAAATGAACTGCCGCCGATTTAATGAGTGCCCCCGGTGGCGTTTTTGCGGCAATGCAGCTACCATTGGAAATACATCCAGCCGTTTGAAATGAATGGCTGCCGATTTAATAGTGCCTCCTGTGGTGTTTTTGTTGCAATGCAGCTACCATTGGAAATATATCGAGCTTTTGGAAATGAAAGGCGGCCGATTTAATGAGTGCCCTCCGGTGGCGTTTTTGCGGCAATGCAGCTACCATTGGAAATACATTGAGCCGTTGGAAATGAACGGCCGCCGATTTAATGAGTGCCCCCCGGTGGCCTTGTTGCGGCAATGCAGCTATCATTGGAAACACATTGAGACGTTGGAAATCAATGACAGCCAATTAAATAAATGCCCTCCGTTGCGTTTTTGCGGCAATGCAGCTACCATTGGAAATACATCCAGCCATTCGAAATGAACGGCCGCCAATTTAATAAGTGCCCTTTGTTGCGTTTTTGCGGCAATTCAGCTACCATTGGAAATACATCCAGCCGTCGGAAATGAACAACCGTCGATTTAATGAGTACCCTCAGGTGGCGTTTTTGCGGCAATGCAGCTACCATTGGAAATACATCCAGCCGTTGGAAATGAACAACCGCCAATTTAATGAGTGCCCTCAGGTGGCGTTTTTGCGGCAATGCAGCTACCATTGGAAGTACATCCCGCCGTTCGAAATGAACAACCGCCGATTTAATGAGTGCCCTCCGGTGGCATTTTGCGGCAATGCAGCTACCAACTGATATACCTCCAGCCGTTCGAAATGAACGGCAGCCAATTGAATGAGTGCCCCCCGGTGAAGTTTTTGTGGCAATGCAGCTACCATTGGAAATACATTGAACCGTTGGAAATGAACGCCCACTGATTTAATGAGTGCTCTCCGGTGGCATTTTTGCAGCAATGCAGCTACCATTGGAAATACATCCAGCCGTTTGAAACCGAACAGCCGCCTATTTAATGAGTGCCCTCCGATGGCGTTTTTGCGGCAATGCAGCTGCCATTGAAGATACATTGAGCCGTAGGAAATGAACGTCTGCCGACTTATGAGCTCCCTCAGGTGGCGTTTTTGCGGCAATGTAGCTACCATCTGAAATACATCCAGCCATTCGAAATGAACGTCTACCGATTTAATGAGTTCCCTCAGTTGGCGTTTTTGGGGCAATGCAGCTAACATTGGAAATACATTGAGCCGTTGGAAATGAACGGCCACCGATTTAATGAGTGCCCTCCGGTGGCGTTTTTGCGGCAATGCAGCTACCATTGGAAGTACATCCCGCCGCTTGAAATGAACGCCCGCCGATTTAATGAGTGCCCTCTGGTGGCGTTTTTGCGGCAATGCAGCTACCATTGGAAGTACATCCCGCCGTTCGAAATGAACAACCACCGATTTAATGAGTGCCCTCCGGTGGCATTATGCGGCAATGCAGCTACCAACTGAAATACCTCCAGCCGTTCGGAATGAACGGCAGCCAATTGAATGAGTGCCCCCTGGTGGCATTTTTGTGGCAATGCAGTTACCATTGGAAATACATTGAGCCGTTGGAAATGAACGCCCACCGATTTAATGACTGCTCTCTGGTGGCGTTTTTGCGGCAATGCAGCTACCATTGGAAATACATCCAGCCATTGGAAATGAACAACCTCCAATTTAATGAGTGCCCTCCGGTGGCATTTTGCGGCAATGCAGCTACCAACTGAAATACATCCAGCCGTTCGAAATGAACGGCAGCCAATTGAATGAGTGCCCCCCGGTGGCGTTTTTGTGGCAATGCAGCTACCATTGGAAATACATTGAGTCGTTGGAAATGACCGGCCGCCGATTTAATGAGTTCCCTCCGGTGGCGTTTTTGCGGCAATGCAGATACCATTGGAAATACATTGAATTGTTGGAAATGAACGCCTGCCTATTTAATGAGTGCCCTCAGTGGCGTTTTTGCGGCAATTCAGCCACCATTGGAAATACATCCAGCCATTCAAAATAAACGGCCGCCGATTTAATGAGTGCCCCCCCGGTGGCGTTGTTGCGGCAATGCAGCTACCATTGGAAACACATTGAGCCGTTCGAAAAGAATGGCGATCGATTTAATGAGTGCCCTCAGTTTGCGTTTTTGCGGCAATGCAGCTACCATTGGAAATACATTGAGCCGTTGGAAATTAACGGCCACCGATTTAATGAGTGCCCTCCGGTGAAGTTTTTGCGGCAATGCAGCTACCATTGGAAGTACATCCCGCCGCTTGAAATGAACGCCCGCCGATTTAATGAGTGCCCTCCGGTGGCGTTTTTGCGGCAATGCAGCTAGCACTGGAAGTACATCACGCCGTTCGAAATGAACAACCGCCGATTTAATGAGTGCCCTCCGGTGGCATTAAGCGGCAATGCAGCTACCAACTGAAATACCTCCAGCCGTTCGAAATGAACGGCAGCCAATTGAATGAGAGGCCCCTGGTGGCATTTTTGTGGCAAAGCAGCTACCATTGGAAATACATTGAGCCGTTGGAAATGAACGCCCACCGATTTAATGAGTGCTCGCTGGTGGCGTTTTTGCGCTAATGCAGCTACCATTGGAAATACATTCAGCCGTTCGAAATGAACGGCTGCTGATTTAATGATTAATCTCCGGTGGTTTTTTTGCGGCAATG
The DNA here is from genome assembly GCF_059441175.1 of Urocampus carinirostris. Lineage (NCBI taxonomy): Eukaryota > Metazoa > Chordata > Actinopteri > Syngnathiformes > Syngnathidae > Urocampus > Urocampus carinirostris. The sequence goes on from NW_028283129.1 coordinate 356,846, forward strand.
CAGCTACCATTGGAAATACATCCAGCCGCTCGAAATGAATATAGCCGCTGACCTAAAGAGTGCCCTCCGGTGGCGTTGTTGGGGCAATGCTGCTACTTTCCCTTCGGGGATGAATAAAGTATCTATCTATCTATCTATCTATCTATCCATTGGAAATACATTGAGCCGTTGGAAATGAACGGCCGCCAATTTAATAGATGCCCTCGGTGGCGTTTTTGCGGCAATGCAGCTAACATTGGAAATACATTGAGCCGTTGGAAATGAACGGCCGCCAATTTAATAGATGCCCTCGTTGGCGTTTTTGCGGCAATGCAGCTAACATTGGAAATACATTCAGCTTTTGGAAATGAATGCCCACCGATTTAATGAGAACCCTCCGGTGGCGTTTTTGCGGCAATGCAGCTACCATTGGAAACACATCCAGCCATTCAAAATGAACTGCCGCCGATTTAATGAGTGCCCCCGGTGGCGTTTTTGCGGCAATGCAGCTACCATTGGAAATACATCCAGCCGTTTGAAATGAACGGCTGCCGAGTTAATAGTGCCTCCGGTGGTGTTTTTGTTGCAATGCAGCTACCATTGGAAATATATCGAGCCTTTGGAAATGAAAGGCGGCCGATTTAATGAGTGCCCTCCGGTGGCGTTTTTGCGGCAATGCAGCTACCATTGGAAATACATTGAGCCGTTGGAAATGAACAGCCGCCGATTTAATGAGTGCCCCCCGGTGGCCTTGTTGCGGCAATGCAGCTATCATTGGAAACACATTGAGCCGTTGGAAATCAATGACAGCCAATTAAATAAATGCCCTCCGTTGCGTTTTTGCGGCAATTCAGCTACCATTGGAAATACATCCAGCCGTCGGAAATGAACAACCGTCGATTTAATGAGTACCCTCAGGTGGCGTTTTTGCGGCAATGCAGCTACCATTGGAAATACATCCAGCCGTTGGAAATGAACAACCGCCGATTTAATGAGTGCCCTCAGGTGGCGTTTTTGCGGCAATGCAGCTACCATTGGAAGTACATCCCGCCGTTCGAAATGAACAACCGCCGATTTAATGAGTGCCCTCCGGTGGCATTTTGCGGCAATGCAGCTACCAACTGATATACCTCCAGCCGTTCGAAATGAACGGCAGCCAATTGAATGAGTGCCCCCAGTGAAGTTTTTGTGGCAATGCAGCTACCATTGGAAATACATTGAACCGTTGGAAATGAACGCCCACTCATTTAATGAGTGCTCTCCGGTGGCATTTTTGCAGCAATGCAGCTACCATTGGAAATACATCCAGCCGTTTGAAACCGAACAGCCGCCTATTTAATGAGTGCCCTCCGATGGCGTTTTTGCGGCAATGCAGCTGCCATTGAAAATACATTGAGCCGTAGGAAATGAACGTCTGCCGACTTATGAGCTCCCTCAGGTAGCGTTTTTGCGGCAATGTAGCTACCATCTGAAATACATCCAGCCATTCGAAATGAACGTCTACCGATTTAATGGGTCCCCTTAGTTGGCATTTTTGGGGCAATGCAGCTACCATTGGAAATACATTGAGCCGTTGGAAATGAACGCCCACCGATTTAATGAGTGCTCTCTGGTGGCGTTTTTGCGGCAATGCAGCTACCATTGGAAGTAAATCCCGCCGTTCGAATCGAACAACCGCCGATTTAATGAGTGCCCTCCGGTGGCATTAAGCGGCAATGCAGCTACCAACTGAAATACCTCCAGCCGTTCGAAATGAACGGCAGCCAATTGAATGAGAGCCCCCTGGTGGCATTTTTGTGGCAATGCAGCTACCATTGGAAATACATTGAGCCGTTGGAAATGAACGCCCACCGATTTAATGAGTGCTCTCTGGTGGCGTTTTTGCGCTAATGCAGCTACTATTGGAAATACATTCAGCCGTTCGAAAGGAACGGCTGCCGATTTAATGATTAATCTCCGGTGGTGTTTTTGCGGCAATGCAGCTACCATTGGAAATACATCCAGCCGCTCGAAATGAATAGCCGCTGACCTAAAGAGTGCCCTCCGGTGGCGTTGTTGGGGCAATGCTGCTACCATTGGAAATATATCTAACCTTTGGAAATGAAAGGCGGCCGATTTAATCAGTGCCCTCCGGTGGCATTTTTGCGGCAATGCAGCTACCATTGGAAATACATTGAGCCGTTGGAAATGAACGGCCGCCAATTTAATAGATGCCCTCGTTGGCGTTTTTGCGGCAATGCAGCTAACATTGGAAATGCATTCAGCTTTTGGAAATGAATGCCCACCGATTTAATGAGAACCCTCCGGTGGCGTTTTTGAGGCAATGCAGCTACCATTGGAAACACATCCAGCCATTCAAAATGAACTGCCGCCGATTTAATGAGTGCCCCCGGTGGCGTTTTTGCGGCAATGCAGCTACCATTGGAAATACATCCAGCCGTTTGAAATGAACGACTGCCGATTTAATAGTGCCTCCGGTGGTGTTTTTGTTGCAATGCAGCTACCATTGAAAATATATCGAGCCTTTGGAAATGAAAGGCGGCCGATTTAATGAGTGCCCTCCGGTGGCGTTTTTGCGGCAATGCAGCTACCATTGGAAATACATTGAGCCGTTGGAAATGAACGGCCGCCGATTTAATGAGTGCCCCACGGTGGCCTTGTTGCGGCAATGCAGCTATCATTGGAAACACATTGAGCCGTTGGAAATCAATGACAGCCAATTAAATAAATGCCCTCCGTTGCGTTTTTGCTGCAATGCAGCTACCATTGGAAATACATCCAGCCTTTCGAAATGAACGGCCGCCAATTTAATGAGTGCCCTCCGGTTGCGTTTTTGCGGCAATTCAGCTACCATTGGAAATACATCCAGCCGTCGGAAATGAACAACCGTCGATTTAATGAGTACCCTCAGGTGGCGTTTTTGCGGCAATGCAGCTACCATTGGAAATACATCCAGCCGTTGGAAATGAACAACCGCCAATTTAATGAGTGCCCTCAGGTGGCGTTTTTGCGGCAATGCAGCTACCATTGGAAGTACATCCCGCCGTTCGAAATGAACAACCGCCGATTTAAGAGTGCCCTCCGGTGGCATTTTGCGGCAATGCAGCTAACAACTGATATACCTCCAGCCGTTCGAAATGAACGGCAGCCAATTGAATGAGTGCCCCCCGGTGAAGTTTTTGTGGCAATGCAGCTACCATTGGAAATACATTGAACCGTTGGAAATGAACGCCCACTGATTTAATGAGTGCTCTCCGGTGGCATTTTTGCAGCAATGCAGCTACCATTGGAAATACATCCAGCCGTTTGAAACCGAACAGCCGCCTATTTAATGAGTGCCCTCCGATGGCGTTTTTGCGGCGATGCAGCTACCATTGAAAATACATTGAGCCGTAGGAAATGAACGTCTGCCGACTTATTAGCTCCCTCAGGTGGCGTTTTTGCGGCAATGTAGCTACCATCTGAAATACATCTAGCCATTCAAAATGACCGGGCGCGGATTTAATGAGTTCCCTCCGGTGGCGTTTTTGCGGCAATGCAGATACCATTGGAAATACATTGAATTGTTGGAAATGAACGCCTGCCTATTTAATGAGTGCCCCTGGTGGCGTTTTTGCGGCAATTCAGCCACCATTGGAAATACATCCAGCCATTCAAAATAAACGGCCGCCGATTTAATGAGTGCCCCCCGGTGGCGTTGTTGCGGCAATGCAGCTACCATTGGAAACACATTGAGCCGTTCGAAAAGAATGGCGACCGATTTAATGAGTGCCCTCAGGTGGCGTCTTTGCGGCAATGCAGCTACCATTGGAAATACATCCAGCCATTCGAAATGAACGGCCGCCAATTTAATGAGTGCCCTCAGTTTGCGTTTTTGCGGCAATGCAGCTACCATTGGAAATACAATGAGCCGTTGGAAATTAACGGCCACCGATTTAATGAGTGCCCTCCGGTGAAGTTTTTGCGGCAATGCAGCTACCATTGGAAGTACATCCCGCCGCTTGAAATGAACGCCCGCCGATTTAATGAGTGCCCTCCGGTGGCGTTTTTGCGGCAATGCAGCTACCATTGGAAGTACATCCCGCCGTTCGAAATGAACAACCGCCGATTTAATGAATGCCCTCCGGTGGCATTAAGCGGCAATGCGGCTACCAACTGAAATACCTCCAGCCGTTCGAAATGAACGGCAGCCAATTGAATGAGAGCCCCCTGGTGGCATTTTTGTGGCAATGCAGCTACCATTGGAAATACATTGAGCCGTTGGAAATGAACGCCCACCGATTTAATGAGTGCTCTCTGGTGGCGTTTTTGCGCTAATGCAGCTACCATTTGAAATACATTCAGCCGTTCGAAATGAACGGCTGCCGATTTAATGATTAATCTCCGGTGGTGTTTTTGCGGCAATGCAGCTACCATTGGAAATACATCCAGCCGCTCGAAATGAATAGCCGCTGACCTAAAGAGTGCCCTCCGGTGGCGTTGTTGGGGCAATGCTGCTACCATTGGAAATATATCTAACCTTTGGAAATGAAAGGCGGCCGATTAAATCAGTGCCCTCCGGTGGCATTTTTGCGGCAATGCAGCTACCATTGGAAATACATTGAGCTGTTGGAAATGAACGGCCGCCAATTTAATAGATGCCCTCGGTGGCGTTTTTGCGGCAATGCAGCTAACATCGGAAATACATTCAGCTTTTGGAAATGAATGCCCACCGATTTAATGAGAACCCTCCGGTGGCGTTTTTGAGGCAATGAAGCTACCATTGGAAACACATCCAGCCATTGAAAATGAACTGCCGCCGATTTAATGAGAGCCCCCGGTGGCGTTTTTGCGGCAATGCAGCTACCATTGGAAATACATCCAGCCGTTTGAAATGAACGGCTGCCGATTTAATAGTGCCTCCGGTGGTGTTTTTGTTGCAATGCAGCTACCATTGGATATATATCGAGCCTTTGGAAATGAAAGGCGGCCGATTTAATAAGTGCCCTCCGGTGGCGTTTTTGTGGCAATGCAGCTACCATTGGAAATACATTGAGCCGTTGGAAATGAACGGCCGCCGATTTAATGAGTGCCCCCCGGTGGCCTTGTTGCGGCAATGCAGCTATCATTGGAAACACATTGAGCCGTTGGAAATCAATGACAGCCAATTAAATAAATGCCCTCCGGTGGCATTTTGCGGCAATGCAGCTACCAACTGATATACCTCCAGCCGTTCGAAATGAACGGCAGCCAATTGAATGAGTGCCCCCCGGTGAAGTTTTTGTGGCAATGCAGCTACCATTGGAAATACATTGAACCGTTGGAAATGAACGCCCACTGATTTAATGAGTGCTCTCGGTGGCATTTTTGCAGCAATGCAGCTACCATTGGAAATACATCTAGCCGTTTGAAACCGAACAGCCGCCTATTTAATGAGTGCCCTCCGATGGCGTTTTTGAGGCAATGCAGCTACCATTGAAAATACATTGACCCGTAGGAAATGAACGTCTGCCGACTTATGAGCTCCCTCAGGTGGCGTTTTTGCGGCAATGTAGCTACCATCTGAAATACATCCAGCCATTCGAAATGAATGTCTGCCGATTTAATGAGTTCCCTCAGTTGGCGTTTTTGGGGCAATGCAGCTACCATTGGAAATACATTCAGCCGTTGGAAATGAACGGCTGCCGATTTAATGACTGCCCTCCATTGGCGTTTTTGCGGCAATGCAGCTACCATTGGAAATACATCCAGCCGTTTGAAATGAACGGCTGCCGATTTAATAGTGCCTCCGGTGGTGTTTTTGTTGCAATGCAGCTACCATTGGAAATATATCGAGCCTTTGGAAATGAAGGGCGGCCGATTTAATAAGTGCCCTCCGGTGGCGTTTTTGTGGCAATGCAGCTACCATTGGAAATACATTGAGCCGTTGGAAATGAACGGCCGCCGATTTAATGAGTGCCCCCCGGTGGCCTTGTTGCGGCAATGCAGCTATCATTGGAAACACATTGAGCCGTTGGAAATCAATGACAGCCAATTAAATAAATGCCCTCCGTTGCGTTTTTGCGGCAATGCAGCTACCATTGGAAATACATCCAGCCGCTGGAAATGAACAACCGACAATTTAATGAGTGCCCTCAGGTGGCGTTTTTGCGGCAATGCAGCTACCATTGGAAGTACATCCCGCCGTTCGAAATGAACAACCGCCGATTTAATGAGTGCCCTCCGGTGGCATTTTGCGGCAATGAAGCTACCAACTGATATACCTCCAGCCGTTCGAAATGAACGGCAGCCAATTGAATGAGTGCCCCCCGGTGAAGTTTTTGTGGCAATGCAGCTACCATTGGAAATACATTGAACTGTTGGAAATGAACGCCCACTGATTTAATGAGTGCTCTCCGGTGGCATTTTTGCAGCAATGCAGCTACCATTGGAAATACATCCAGCCGTTTGAAACCGAACAGCCGCCTATTTAATGAGTGCCCTCCGATGGCGTTTTTGAGGCAATGCAGCTACCATTGAAAATACATTGAGCCGTAGGAAATGAACGTCTGCCGACTTATGAGCTCCCTCAGGTGGCGTTTTTGCGGCAATGTAGCTACCATCTGAAATACATCCAGCCATTCGAAATGAACGTCTGCCGATTTAATGAGTTCCCTCAGTTGGCGTTTTTGGGGCAATGCAGCAACCATTGGAAATACATTGAGCCGTTGGAAATGAACGGCTGCCGATTTAATGACTGCCCTCCATTGGCGTTTTTGCGGCAATGCAGCTACCATTGGAAATACATCCTGCCGTTGGAAATGAACAACCGCCGATTTAATGAGTGCCCTTAGGTGGCGTTTTTGCGGCAATGCAGCTACGTTTGGAAACACATTGAGCCGTTCGAAAAGAACGGCGACCGATTTAATGAGTGCCCTCAGGTGGCGTCTTTGCGGCAATGCAGCTACCGTTGGAAATACATTGAGTCGTTGGAAATGACCGGCCGCCGATTTAATGAGTTCCCTCCGGTGGCGTTTTTGCGGCAATGCAGATACCATTGGAAATACATTGAATTGTTGGAAATGAACGCCTGCCTATTTAATGAGTGCCCTCGGTGGTGTCTTTGCGGCAATGCAGCTACCATGGAAATACATCCAGCCATTCGAAATGAACGGCCACCAATTTAATGAGTGCCCTCAATTTGCGTTTTTGCGGCAATGCAGCTACCATTGGAAATACATTGAGCCGTTGGAAATTAACGGCCACCGATTTAATGAGTGCCCTCCGGTGGCGTTTTTGCGGCAATGCAGCTACCATTGGAAGTACATCCCGCCGCTTGAAATGAACGCCCGCCGATTTAATGAGTGCCCTCCCGTGGCGTTTTTGCGGCAATGCAGCTATACCAGCTCAGTAGCCTAGATGGTAAGGCGCCCACTTTGAGACTGGGAGGTCGGTGGTTCGCGCCCCGGCCGAGTCATTCCTAAGACTTAAAAAGTGGTCGGCGGCGCCCTCTGTTGGCTGCGGCTGCATCGGCTCGCTACAACGGGTCAGGTGCAATCGACATTTCGTTCTGTGTACATTGTTACACAGAATGACAATACAAGGAAATTATTATTATTATTATTATTGTTAGAAGTACATCCCGCCGTTCGAAATGAACAACCGCCGATTTAATGAGTGCCCTCCGGTGGCATTATGCGGCAATGCAGCTACCAACTGAAATACCTCCAGCCGTTCGGAATGAACGGCCGCCAATTTAATGAGTGCCCTCCGGTTGCGTTTTTGCGGCAATTCAGCTACCATTGGAAATACATCCAGCCGTCGGAAATGAACAACCGTCGATTTAATGAGTACCCTCAGGTGGCGTTTTTGCGGCAATGCAGCTACCATTGGAAATACATCCAGCCGTTGGAAATGAACAACCGCCAATTTAATGAGTGCCCTCAGGTGGCGTTTTTGCGGCAATGCAGCTACCATTGGAAATACATTGAGCCGTTGGAAATGAACGGACGCCGATTTAATGAGTGCCCCCCGGTGGCCTTGTTGCGGCAATGCAGCTATCATTGGAAACACATTGAGCCGTTGGAAATCAATGACAGCCAATTAAATAAATGCCCTCCGTTGCGTTTTTGCTGCAATGCAGCTACCATTGGAAATACATCCAGCCTTTCGAAATGAACGGCCGCCAATTTAATGAGTGCCCTCCGGTTGCGTTTTTGCGGCAATTCAGCTACCATTGGAAATACATCCAGCCGTCGGAAATGAACAACCGTCGATTTAATGAGTACCCTCAGGTGGCGTTTTTGCGGCAATGCAGCTACCATTGGAAATACATCCAGCCGTTGGAAATTAACAACCGCCAATTTAATGAGTGCCCTCAGGTGGCGTTTTTGCGGCAATGCAGCGACCATTGGAAGTACATCCCGCCGTTCGAAATGAACAACCGCCGATTTAAGAGTGCCCTCCGGTGGCATTTTGCGGCAATGCAGCTAACAACTGATATACCTCCAGCCGTTCGAAATGAACGGCAGCCAATTGAATGAGTGCCCCCCGGTGAAGTTTTTGTGGCAATGCAGCTACCATTGGAAATACATTGAACCGTTGGAAATGAACGCCCACTGATTTAATGAGTGCTCTCCGGTGGCATTTTTGCAGCAATGCAGCTACCATTAGAAATACATCCAGCCGTTTGAAACCGAACAGCCGCCTATTTAATGAGTGCCCTCCGATGGCGTTTTTGCGGCGATGCAGCTACCATTGAAAATACATTGAGCCGTAGGAAATGAACGTCTGCCGATTTATTAGCTCCCTCAGGTGGCGTTTTTGCGGCAATGTAGCTACCATCTGAAATACATCCAGCCATTCAAAATGACCGGCCGCCGATTTAATGAGTTCCCTCCGGTGGCGTTTTTGCGGCAATGCAGATACCATTGGAAATACATTGAATTGTTGGAAATGAACGCCTGCCTATTTAATGAGTGCCCCTGGTGGCGTTTTTGCGGCAATTCAGCCACCATTGGAAATACATCCAGCCATTCAAAATAAACGGCCGCCGATTTAATGAGTGCCCCCCGGTGGCGTTGTTGCGGCAATGCAGCTACCATTGGAAACACATTGAGCCGTTCGAAAAGAATGGCGACCGATTTAATGAGTGCCCTCAGGTGGCGTCTTTGCGGCAATGCAGCTACCATTGGAAATACATCCAGCCATTCGAAATGAACGGCCGCCAATTTAATGAGTGCCCTCAGTTTGCGTTTTTGCGGCAATGCAGCTACCATTGGAAATACATTGAGCCGTTGGAAATTAACGGCCACCGATTTAATGAGTGCCCTCCGGTGAAGTTTTTGCGGCAATGCAGCTACCATTGGAAGTACATCCCGCCGCTTGAAATGAACGCCCGCCGATTTAATGAGTGCCCTCCGGTGGCGTTTTTGCGGCAATGCAGCTACCATTGGAAGTACATCCCGCCGTTCGAAATGAACAACCGCCGATTTAATGAATGCCCTCCGGTGGCATTAAGCGGCAATGCAGCTACCAACTGAAATACCTCCAGCCGTTCGAAATGAACGGCAGCCAATTGAATGAGAGCCCCCTGGTGGCATTTTTGTGGCAATGCAGCTACCATTGGAAATACATTGAGCCGTTGGAAATGAACGCCCACCGATTTAATGAGTGCTCTCTGGTGGCGTTTTTGCGCTAATGCAGCTACCATTTGAAATACATTCAGCCGTTCGAAATGAACGGCTGCCGATTTAATGATTAATCTCCGGTGGTGTTTTTGCGGCAATGCAGCTACCATTGGAAATACATCCAGCCGCTCGAAATGAATAGCCGCTGACCTAAAGAGTGCCCTCCGGTGGCGTTGTTGGGGCAATGCTGCTACCATTGGAAATATATCTAACCTTTGGAAATGAAAGGCGGCCGATTTAATCAGTGCCCTCCGGTGGCATTTTTGCGGCAATGCAGCTACCATTGGAAATACATTGAGCCGTTGGAAATGAACGGCCGCCAATTTAATAGATGCCCTCGGTGGCGTTTTTGCGGCAATGCAGCTAACATCGGAAATACATTCAGCTTTTGGAAATGAATGCCCACCGATTTAATGAGAACCCTCCGGTGGCGTTTTTGAGGCAATGCAGCTACTATTGGAAACACATCCAGCCATTGAAAATGAACTGCCGCCGATTTAATGAGAGCCCCCGGTGGCGTTTTTGCGGCAATGCAGCTACCATTGGAAATACATCCAGCCGTTTGAAATGAACGGCTGCCGATTTAATAGTGCCTCCGGTGGTGTTTTTGTTGCAATGCAGCTACCATTGGATATATATCGAGCCTTTGGAAATGAAAGGCGGCCGATTTAATAAGTGCCCTCCGGTGGCGTTTTTGTGGCAATGCAGCTACCATTGGAAATACATTGAGCCGTTGGAAATGAACGGCCGCCGATTTAATGAGTGCCCCCCGGTGGCCGTGTTGCGGCAATGCAGCTATCATTGGAAACACATTGAGCCGTTGGAAATCAATGACAGCCAATTAAATAAATGCCCTCCGGTGGCATTTTGCGGCAATGCAGCTACCAACTGATATACCTCCAGCCGTTCGAAATGAACGGCAGCCAATTGAATGAGTGCCCCCCGGTGAAGTTTTTGTGGCAATGCAGCTACCATTGGAAATACATTGAACCGTTGGAAATGAACGCCCACTGATTTAATGAGTGCTCTCGGTGGCATTTTTGCAGCAATGCAGCTACCATTGGAAATACATCTAGCCGTTTGAAACCGAACAGCCGCCTATTTAATGAGTGCCCTCCGATGGCGTTTTTGAGGCAATGCAGCTACCATTGAAAATACATTGACCCGTAGGAAATGAACGTCTGCCGACTTATGAGCTCACTCAGGTGGCGTTTTTGCGGCAATGTAGCTACCATCTGAAATACATCCAGCCATTCGAAAAGAACGTCTGCCGATTTAATGAGTTCCCTCAGTTGGCGTTTTTGGGGCAATGCAGCTACCATTGGAAATACATTGAGCCGTTGGAAATGAACGGCTGCCGATTTAATGACTGCCCTCCATTGGCGTTTTTGCGGCAATGCAGCTACCATTGGAAATACATCCAGCCGTTTGAAATGAACGGCTGCCGATTTAATAGTGCCTCCGGTGGTGTTTTTGTTGCAATGCAGCTACCATTGGAAATATATCGAGCCTTTGGAAATGAAGGGCGGCCGATTTAATAAGTGCCCTCCGGTGGCGTTTTTGTGGCAATGCAGCTACCATTGGAAATACATTGAGCCGTTGGAAATGAACGGCCGCCGATTTAATGAGTGCCCCCCGGTGGCCTTGTTGCGGCAATGCAGCTATCATTGGAAACACATTGAGCCGTTGGAAATCAATGACAGCCAATTAAATAAATGCCCTCCGTTGCGTTTTTGCGGCAATGCAGCTACCATTGGAAATACATCCAGCCGCTGGAAATGAACAACCGACAATTTAATGAGTGCCCTCAGGTGGCGTTTTTGCGGCAATGCAGCTACCATTGGAAGTACATCCCGCCGTTCGAAATGAACAACCGCCGATTTAATAAGTGCCCTCCGGTGGCATTTTGCGGCAATGAAGCTACCAACTGATATACCTCCAGCCGTTCGAAATGAACGGCAGCCAATTGAATGAGTGCCCCCCGGTGAAGTTTTTGTGGCAATGCAGCTACCATTGGAAATACATTGAACTGTTGGAAATGAACGCCCACTGATTTAATGAGTGCTCTCAGGTGGCATTTTTGCAGCAATGCAGCTACCATTGGAAATACATCCAGCCGTTTGAAACCGAACAGCCGCCTATTTAATGAGTGCCCTCCGATGGCGTTTTTGAGGCAATGCAGCTACCATTGAAAATACATTGAGCCGTAGGAAATGAACGTCTGCCGACTTATGAGCTCCCTCAGGTGGCGTTTTTGCGGCAATGTAGCTACCATCTGAAATACATCCAGCCATTCGAAATGAACGTCTGCCGATTTAATGAGTTCCCTCAGTTGGCGTTTTTGGGGCAATGCAGCAACCATTGGAAATACATTGAGCCGTTGGAAATGAACAGCTGCCGATTTAATGACTGCCCTCCATTGGCGTTTTTGCGGCAATGCAGCTACCATTGGAAATACATCCTGCCGTTGGAAATGAACAACCGCCGATTTAATGAGTGCCCTTAGGTGGCGTTTTTGCGGCAATGCAGCTACGTTTGGAAACACATTGAGCCGTTCGAAAAGAACGGCGACCGATTTAATGAGTGCCCTCAGGTGGCGTCTTTGCGGCAATGCAGCTACCGTTGGAAATACATTGAGTCGTTGGAAATGACCGGCCGCCGATTTAATGAGTTCCCTCCGGTGGCGTTTTTGCGGCAATGCAGATACCATTGGAAATACATTGAATTGTTGGAAATGAACGCCTGCCTATTTAACGAGTGCCCTCGGTGGTGTCTTTGCGGCAATGCAGCTACCATGGAAATACATCCAGCCATTCGAAATGAACGGCCACCAATTTAATGAGTGCCCTCAATTTGCGTTTTTGCGGCAATGCAGCTACCATTGGAAATACATTGAGCCGTTTGAAATTAACGGCCACCGATTTAATGAGTGCCCTCCGGTGGCGTTTTTGCGGCAATGCAGCTACCATTGGAAGTACATCCCGCCGCTTGAAATGAACGCCCGCCGATTTAATGAGTGCCCTCCCGTGGCGTTTTTGCGGCAATGCAGCTATAGCAGCTCAGTAGCCTAGATGGTAAGGCGCCCGCTTTGAGACTGGGAGGTCGGTGGTTCGCGCCCCGGCCGAGTCATTCCTAAGACTTAAAAAGTGGTCGGCGGCGCCCTCTGTTGGCTGCGGCTGCATCGGCTCGCTACAACGGGTCAGGTGCAATCGACATTTCGTTCTGTGTACATTGTTACACAGAATGACAATACAAGAAAATTATTATTATTATTATTATTGTTGGAAGTACATCCCGCCGTTCGAAATGAACAACCGCCGATTTAATGAGTGCCCTCCGGTGGCATTATGCGGCAATGCAGCTACCAACTGAAATACCTCCAGCCGTTCGGAATGAACGGCCGCCAATTTAATGAGTGCCCTCCGGTTGCGTTTTTGCGGCAATTCAGCTACCATTGGAAATACATCCAGCCGTCGGAAATGAACAACAGTCGATTTAATGAGTACCCTCAGGTGGCGTTTTTGCGGCAATGCAGCTACCATTGGAAATACATCCAGCCGTTGGAAATGAACAACCGCCAATTTAATGAGTGCCCTCAGGTGGCGTTTTTGCGGCAATGCAGCTACCATTGGAAATACATTGAGCCGTTGGAAATGAACGGCCGCCGATTTAATGAGTGCCCCCCGGTGGCCTTGTTGCGGCAATGCAGCTATCATTGGAAACACATTGAGCCGTTGGAAATCAATGACAGCCAATTAAATAAATGCCCTCCGTTGCGTTTTTGCTGCAATGCAGCTACCATTGGAAATACATCCAGCCTTTCGAAATGAACGGCCGCCAATTTAATGAGTGCCCTCCGGTTGCGTTTTTGCGGCAATTCAGCTACCATTGGAAATACATCCAGCCGTCGGAAATGAACAACCGTCGATTTAATGAGTACCCTCAGGTGGCGTTTTTGCGGCAATGCAGCTACCATTGGAAATACATCCAGCCGTTGGAAATGAACAACCGCCAATTTAATGAGTGCCCTCAGGTGGCGTTTTTGCGGCAATGCAGCTACCATTGGAAGTACATCCCGCCGTTCGAAATGAACAACCGCCGATTTAAGAGTGCCCTCCGGTGGCATTTTGCGGCAATGCAGCTAACAACTGATATACCTCCAGCCGTTCGAAATGAACGGCAGCCAATTGAATGAGTGCCCCCCGGTGAAGTTTTTGTGGCAATGCAGCTACCATTGGAAATACATTGAACCGTTGGAAATGAACGCCCACTGATTTAATGAGTGCTCTCCGGTGGCATTTTTGCAGCAATGCAGCTACCATTGGAAATACATCCAGCCGTTTGAAACCGAACAGCCGCCTATTTAATGAGTGCCCTCCGATGGCGTTTTTGCGGCGATGCAGCTACCATTGAAAATACATTGAGCCGTAGGAAATGAACGTCTGCCGACTTATTAGCTCCCTCAGGTGGCGTTTTTGCGGCAATGTAGCTACCATCTGAAATACATCCAGCCATTCAAAATGACCGGCCGCCGATTTAATGAGTTCCCTCCGGTGGCGTTTTTGCGGCAATGCAGATACCATTGGAAATACATTGAATTGTTGGAAATGAACGCCTGCCTATTTAATGAGTGCCCCTGGTGGCGTTTTTGCGGCAATTCAGCCACCATTGGAAATACATCCAGCCATTCAAAATAAACGGCCGCCGATTTAATGAGTGCCCCCCGGTGGCGTTGTTGCGGCAATGCAGCTACCATTGGAAACACATTGAGCCGTTCGAAAAGAATGGCGACCGATTTAATGAGTGCCCTCAGGTGGCGTCTTTGCGGCAATGCAGCTACCATTGGAAATACATCCAGCCATTCGAAATGAACGGCCGCCAATTTAATGAGTGCCCTCAGTTTGCGTTTTTGCGGCAATGCAGCTACCATTGGAAATACATTGAGCCGTTGGAAATTAACGGCCACCGATTTAATGAGTGCCCTCCGGTGAAGTTTTTGCGGCAATGCAGCTACCATTGGAAGTACATCCCGCCGCTTGAAATGAACGCCCGCCGATTTAATGAGTGCCCTCCGGTGGCGTTTTTGCGGCAATGCAGCTACCATTGGAAGTACATCCCGCCGTTCGAAATGAACAACCGCCGATTTAATGAGTGCCCTCCGGTGGCATTAAGCGGCAATGCAGCTACCAACTGAAATACCTCCAGCCGTTCGAAATGAACGGCAGCCAATTGAATGAGAGCCCCCTGGTGGCATTTTTGTGGCAATGCAGCTACCATTGGAAATACATTGAGCCGTTGGAAATGAACGCCCACCGATTTAATGAGTGCTCTCTGGTGGCGTTTTTGCGCTAATGCAGCTACCATTTGAAATACATTCAGCCGTTCGAAATGAACGGCTGCCGATTTAATGATTAATCTCCGGTGGTGTTTTTGCGGCAATGCAGCTACCATTGGAAATACATCCAGCCGCTCGAAATGAATAGCCGCTGACCTAAAGAGTGCCCTCCGGTGGCGTTGTTGGGGCAATGCTGCTACCATTGGAAATATATCTAACCTTTGGAAATGAAAGGCGGCCGATTTAATCAGTGCCCTCCGGTGGCATTTTTGCGGCAATGCAGCTACCATTGGAAATACATTGAGCCGTTGGAAATGAACGGCCGCCAATTTAATAGATGCCCTCGGTGGCGTTTTTGCGGCAATGCAGCTAACATCGGAAATACATTCAGCTTTTGGAAATGAATGCCCACCGATTTAATGAGAACCCTCCGGTGGCGTTTTTGAGGCAATGCAGCTACCATTGGAAACACATCCAGCCATTGAAAATGAACTGCCGCCGATTTAATGAGAGCCCCCGGTGGCGTTTTTGCGGCAATGCAGCTACCATTGGAAATACATCCAGCCGTTTGAAATGAACGGCTGCCGATTTAATAGTGCCTCCGGTGGTGTTTTTGTTGCAATGCAGCTACCATTGGATATATATCGAGCCTTTGGAAATGAAAGGCGGCCGATTTAATAAGTGCCCTCCGGTGGCGTTTTTGTGGCAATGCAGCTACCATTGGAAATACATTGAGCCGTTGGAAATGAACGGCCGCCGATTTAATGAGTGCCCCCCGGTGGCCTTGTTGCGGCAATGCAGCTATCATTGGAAACACATTGAGCCGTTGGAAATCAATGACAGCCAATTAAATAAATGCCCTCCGGTGGCATTTTGCGGCAATGCAGCTACCAACTGATATACCTCCAGCCGTTCGAAATGAACGGCAGCCAATTGAATGAGTGCCCCCCGGTGAAGTTTTTGTGGCAATGCAGCTACCGTTGGAAATACATTGAACCGTTGGAAATGAACGCCCACTGATTTAATGAGTGCTCTCGGTGGCATTTTTGCAGCAATGCAGCTACCATTGGAAATACATCTAGCCGTTTGAAACCGAACAGCCGCCTATTTAATGAGTGCCCTCCGATGGCGTTTTTGAGGCAATGCAGCTACCATCTGAAATACATCCAGCCATTCGAAATGAACGTCTGCCGATTTAATGAGTTCCCTCAGTTGGCGTTTTTGGGGCAATGCAGCTACCATTGGAAATACATTGAGCCGTTGGAAATGAACGGCTGCCGATTTAATGACTGCCCTCCATTGGCGTTTTTGCGGCAATGCAGCTACCATTGGAAATACATCCAGCCGTTTGAAATGAACGGCTGCCGATTTAATAGTGCCTCCGGTGGTGTTTTTGTTGCAATGCAGCTACCATTGGAAGTACATCCCGCCGCTTGAAATGAACGCCCGCCGATTTAATGAGTGCCCTCCCGTGGCGTTTTTGCGGCAATGCAGCTATACCAGCTCAGTAGCCTAGATGGTAAGGCGCCCGCTTTGAGACTGGGAGGTCGGTGGTTCGCGCCCCGGCCGAGTCATTCCTAAGACTTAAAAAGTGGTCGGCGGCGCCCTCTGTTGGCTGCGGCTGCATCGGCTCGCTACAACGGGTCAGGTGCAATCGACATTTCGTTCTGTGTACATTGTTACACAGAATGACAATACAAGGAAATTATTATTATTATTATTATTGTTGGAAGTACATCCCGCCGTTCGAAATGAACAACCGCCGATTTAATGAGTGCCCTCCGGTGGCATTATGCGGCAATGCAGCTACCAACTGAAATACCTCCAGCCGTTCGGAATGAACGGCCGCCAATTTAATGAGTGCCCTCCGGTTGCGTTTTTGCGGCAATTCAGCTACCATTGGAAATACATCCAGCCGTCGGAAATGAACAACCGTCGATTTAATGAGTACCCTCAGGTGGCGTTTTTGCGGCAATGCAGCTACCATTGGAAATACATCCAGCCGTTGGAAATGAACAACCGCCAATTTAATGAGTGCCCTCAGGTGGCGTTTTTGCGGCAATGCAGCTACCATTGGAAATACATTGAGCCGTTGGAAATGAACGGCCGCCGATTTAATGAGTGCCCCCCGGTGGCCTTGTTGCGGCAATGCAGCTATCATTGGAAACACATTGAGCCGTTGGAAATCAATGACAGCCAATTAAATAAATGCCCTCCGTTGCGTTTTTGCTGCAATGCAGCTACCATTGGAAATACATCCAGCCTTTCGAAATGAACGGCCGCCAATTTAATGAGTGCCCTCCGGTTGCGTTTTTGCGGCAATTCAGCTACCATTGGAAATACATCCAGCCGTCGGAAATGAACAACCGTCGATTTAATGAGTACCCTCAGGTGGCGTTTTTGCGGCAATGCAGCTACCATTGGAAATACATCCAGCCGTTGGAAATGAACAACCGCCAATTTAATGAGTGCCCTCAGGTGGCGTTTTTGCGGCAATGCAGCTACCATTGGAAGTACATCCCGCCGTTCGAAATGAACAACCGCCGATTTAAGAGTGCCCTCCGGTGGCATTTTGCGGCAATGCAGCTAACAACTGATATACCTCCAGCCGTTCGAAATGAACGGCAGCCAATTGAATGAGTGCCCCCCGGTGAAGTTTTTGTGGCAATGCAGCTACCATTGGAAATACATTGAACCGTTGGAAATGAACGCCCACTGATTTAATGAGTGCTCTCCGGTGGCATTTTTGCAGCAATGCAGCTACCATTGGAAATACATCCAGCCGTTTGAAACTGAACAGCCGCCTATTTAATGAGTGCCCTCCGATGGCGTTTTTGCGGCGATGCAGCTACCATTGAAAATACATTGAGCCGTAGGAAATGAACGTCTGCCGACTTATTAGCTCCCTCAGGTGGCGTTTTTGCGGCAATGTAGCTACCATCTGAAATACATCCAGCCATTCAAAATGACCGGCCGCCGATTTAATGAGTTCCCTCCGGTGGCGTTTTTGCGGCAATGCAGATACCATTGGAAATACATTGAATTGTTGGAAATGAACGCCTGCCTATTTAATGAGTGCCCCTGGTGGCGTTTTTGCGGCAATTCAGCCACCATTGGAAATACATCCAGCCATTCAAAATAAACGGCCGCCGATTTAATGAGTGCCCCCCGGTGGGGTTGTTGCGGCAATGCAGCTACCATTGGAAACACATTGAGCCGTTCGAAAAGAATGGCGACCGATTTAATGAGTGCCCTCAGGTGGCGTCTTTGCGGCAATGCAGCTACCATTGGAAATACATCCAGCCATTCGAAATGAACGGCCGCCAATTTAATGAGTGCCCTCAGTTTGCGTTTTTGCGGCAATGCAGCTACCATTGGAAATACATTGAGCCGTTGGAAATTAACGGCCACCGATTTAATGAGTGCCCTCCGGTGAAGTTTTTGCGGCAATGCAGCTACCATTGGAAGTACATCCTGCCGCTTGAAATGAACGCCCGCCGATTTAATGAGTGCCCTCCGGTGGCGTTTTTGCGGCAATGCAGCTACCATTGGAAGTACATCCCGCCGTTCGAAATGAACAACCGCCGATTTAATGAATGCCCTCCGGTGGCATTAAGCGGCAATGCAGCTACCAACTGAAATACCTCCAGCCGTTCGAAATGAACGGCAGCCAATTGAATGAGAGCCCCCTGGTGGCATTTTTGTGGCAATGCAGCTACCATTGGAAATACATTGAGCCGTTAGAAAAGAACGCCCACCGATTTAATGAGTGCTCTCTGGTGGCGTTTTTGCGCTAATGCAGCTACCATTTGAAATACATTCAGCCGTTTGAAATGAACGGCTGCCGATTTAATGATTAATCTCCGGTGGTGTTTTTGCGGCAATGCAGCTACCATTGGAAATACATCCAGCCGCTCGAAATGAATAGCCGCTGACCTAAAGAGTGCCCTCCGGTGGCGTTGTTGGGGCAATGCTGCTACCATTGGAAATATATCTAACCTTTGGAAATGAAAGGCGGCCGATTTAATCAGTGCCCTCCGGTGGCATTTTTGCGGCAATGCAGCTACCATTGGAAATACATTGAGCCGTTGGAAATGAACGGCCGCCAATTTAATAGATGCCCTCGGTGGCGTTTTTGCGGCAATGCAGCTAACATCGGAAATACATTCAGCTTTTGGAAATGAATGCCCACCGATTTAATGAGAACCCTCCGGTGGCGTTTTTGAGGCAATGCAGCTACCATTGGAAACACATCCAGCCATTGAAAATGAACTGCCGCCGATTTAATGAGAGCCCCCGGTGGCGTTTTTGCGGCAATGCAGCTACCATTGGAAATACATCCAGCCGTTTGAAATGAACGGCTGCCGATTTAATAGTGCCTCCGGTGGTGTTTTTGTTGCAATGCAGCTACCATTGGATTTATATCGAGCCTTTGGAAATGAAAGGCGGCCGATTTAATAAGTGCCCTCCGGTGGCGTTTTTGTGGCAATGCAGCTACCATTGGAAATACATTGAGCCGTTGGAAATGAACGGCCGCCGATTTAATGAGTGCCCCCCGGTGGCCGTGTTGCGGCAATGCAGCTATCATTGGAAACACATTGAGCCGTTGGAAATCAATGACAGCCAATTAAATAAATGCCCTCCGGTGGCATTTTGCGGCAATGCAGCTACCAACTGATATACCTCCAGCCGTTCGAAATGAACGGCAGCCAATCGAATGGGGGTCCCCCGGTGAAGTTTTTGTGGCAATGCAGCTACCATTGGAAATACATTGAACCGTTGGAAATGAACGCCCACTGATTTAATGAGTGCTCTCGGTGGCATTTTTGCAGCAATGCAGCTACCATTGGAAATACATCTAGCCGTTTGAAACCGAACAGCCGCCTATTTAATGAGTGCCCTCCGATGGCGTTTTTGAGGCAATGCAGCTACCATTGAAAATACATTGACCCGTAGGAAATGAACGTCTGCCGACTTATGAGCTCCCTCAGGTGGCGTTTTTGCGGCAATGTAGCTACCATC
The DNA here is from genome assembly GCF_059441175.1 of Urocampus carinirostris. Classification (NCBI taxonomy): domain Eukaryota; kingdom Metazoa; phylum Chordata; class Actinopteri; order Syngnathiformes; family Syngnathidae; genus Urocampus; species Urocampus carinirostris. The sequence goes on from NW_028283129.1 coordinate 376,829, forward strand.
TGAAATACATCCAGCCATTCGAAATGAACGTCTGCCGATTTAATGAGTTCCCTCAGTTGGCGTTTTTGGGGCAATGCAGCTACCATTGGAAATACATTGAGCCGTTGGAAATGAACGGCTGCCGATTTAATGACTGCCCTCCATTGGCGTTTTTGCGGCAATGCAGCTACCATTGGAAATACATCCAGCCGTTTGAAATGAACGGCTGCCGATTTAATAGTGCCTCCGGTGGTGTTTTTGTTGCAATGCAGCTACCATTGGAAATATATCGAGCCTTTGGAAATGAAGGGCGGCCGATTTAATAAGTGCCCTCCGGTGGCGTTTTTGTGGCAATGCAGCTACCATTGGAAATACATTGAGCCGTTGGAAATGAACGGCCGCCGATTTAATGAGTGCCCCCCGGTGGCCTTGTTGCGGCAATGCAGCTATCATTGGAAACACATTGAGCCGTTGGAAATCAATGACAGCCAATTAAATAAATGCCCTCCGTTGCGTTTTTGCGGCAATGCAGCTACCATTGGAAATACATCCAGCCGCTGGAAATGAACAACCGACAATTTAATGAGTGCCCTCAGGTGGCGTTTTTGCGGCAATGCAGCTACCATTGGAAGTACATCCCGCCGTTCGAAATGAACAACCGCCGATTTAATGAGTGCCCTCCGGTGGCATTTTGCGGCAATGAAGCTACCAACTGATATACCTCCAGCCGTTCGAAATGAACGGCAGCCAATTGAATGAGTGCCCCCCGGTGAAGTTTTTGTGGCAATGCAGCTACCATTGGAAATACATTGAACTGTTGGAAATGAACGCCCACTGATTTAATGAGTGCTCTCCGGTGGCATTTTTGCAGCAATGCAGCTACCATTGGAAATACATCCAGCCGTTTGAAACCGAACAGCCGCCTATTTAATGAGTGCCCTCCGATGGCGTTTTTGAGGCAATGCAGCTACCATTGAAAATACATTGAGCCGTAGGAAATGAACGTCTGCCGACTTATGAGCTCCCTCAGGTGGCGTTTTTGCGGCAATGTAGCTACCATCTGAAATATATCCAGCCATTCGAAATGAACGTCTGCCGATTTAATGAGTTCCCTCAGTTTGCGTTTTTGGGGCAATGCAGCAACCATTGGAAATACATTGAGCCGTTGGAAATGAACGGCTGCCGATTTAATGACTGCCCTCCATTGGCGTTTTTGCGGCAATGCAGCTACCATTGGAAATACATCCTGCCGTTGGAAATGAACAACCGCCGATTTAATGAGTGCCCTTAGGTGGCGTTTTTGCGGCAATGCAGCTACGTTTGGAAACACATTGAGCCGTTCGAAAAGAACGGCGACCGATTTAATGAGTGCCCTCAGGTGGCGTCTTTGCGGCAATGCAGCTACCGTTGGAAATACATTGAGTCGTTGGAAATGACCGGCCGCCGATTTAATGAGTTCCCTCCGGTGGCGTTTTTGCGGCAATGCAGATACCATTGGAAATACATTGAATTGTTGGAAATGAACGCCTGCCTATTTAATGAGTGCCCTCGGTGGTGTCTTTGCGGCAATGCAGCTACCATGGAAATACATCCAGCCATTCGAAATGAACGGCCACCAATTTAATGAGTGCCCTCAATTTGCGTTTTTGCGGCAATGCAGCTACCATTGGACATACATTGAGCCGTTGGAAATTAACGGCCACCGATTTAATGAGTGCCCTCCGGTGGCGTTTTTGCGGCAATGCAGCTACCATTGGAAGTACATCCCGCCGCTTGAAATGAACGCCCGCCGATTTAATGAGTGCCCTCCCGTGGCGTTTTTGCGGCAATGCAGCTATAGCAGCTCAGTAGCCTAGATGGTAAGGCGCCCGCTTTGAGACTGGGAGGTCGGTGGTTCGCGCCCCGGCCGAGTCATTCCTAAGACTTAAAAAGTGGTCGGCGGCGCCCTCTGTTGGCTGCATCGGCTCGCTACAACGGGTCAGGTGCAATCGACATTTCGTTCTGTGTACATTGTTACACAGAATGACAATACAAGGAAATTATTATTATTATTATTATTGTTGGAAGTACATCCCGCCGTTCGAAATGAACAACCGCCGATTTAATGAGTGCCCTCCGGTGGCATTATGCGGCAATGCAGCTACCAACTGAAATACCTCCAGCCGTTCGGAATGAACGGCCGCCAATTTAATGAGTGCCCTCCGGTTGCGTTTTTGCGGCAATTCAGCTACCATTGGAAATACATCCAGCCGTCGGAAATGAACAACCGTCGATTTAATGAGTACCCTCAGGTGGCGTTTTTGCGGCAATGCAGCTACCATTGGAAATACATCCAGCCGTTGGAAATGAACAACCGCCAATTTAATGAGTGCCCTCAGGTGGCGTTTTTGCGGCAATGCAGCTACCATTGGAAATACATTGAGCCGTTGGAAATGAACGGCCGCCGATTTAATGAGTGCCCCCCGGTGGCCTTGTTGCGGCAATGCAGCTATCATTGGAAACACATTGAGCCGTTGGAAATCAATGACAGCCAATTAAATAAATGCCCTCCGTTGCGTTTTTGCTGCAATGCAGCTACCATTGGAAATACATCCAGCCTTTCGAAATGAACGGCCGCCAATTTAATGAGTGCCCTCCGGTTGCGTTTTTGCGGCAATTCAGCTACCATTGGAAATACATCCAGCCGTCGGAAATGAACAACCGTCGATTTAATGAGTACCCTCAGGTGGCGTTTTTGCGGCAATGCAGCTACCATTGGAAATACATCCAGCCGTTGGAAATGAACAACCGCCAATTTAATGAGTGCCCTCAGGTGGCGTTTTTGCGGCAATGCAGCTACCATTGGAAGTACATCCCGCCGTTCGAAATGAACAACCGCCGATTTAAGAGTGCCCTCCGGTGGCATTTTGCGGCAATGCAGCTAACAACTGATATACCTCCAGCCGTTCGAAATGAACGGCAGCCAATTGAATGAGTGCCCCCCGGTGAAGTTTTTGTGGCAATGCAGCTACCATTGGAAATACATTGAACCGTTGGAAATGAACGCCCACTGATTTAATGAGTGCTCTCCGGTGGCATTTTTGCAGCAATGCAGCTACCATTGGAAATACATCCAGCCGTTTGAAACTGAACAGCCGCCTATTTAATGAGTGCCCTCCGATGGCGTTTTTGCGGCGATGCAGCTACCATTGAAAATACATTGAGCCGTAGGAAATGAACGTCTGCCGACTTATTAGCTCCCTCAGGTGGCGTTTTTGCGGCAATGTAGCTACCATCTGAAATACATCCAGCCATTCAAAATGACCGGCCGCCGATTTAATGAGTTCCCTCCGGTGGCGTTTTTGCGGCAATGCAGATACCATTGGAAATACATTGAATTGTTGGAAATGAACGCCTGCCTATTTAATGAGTGCCCCTGGTGGCGTTTTTGCGGCAATTCAGCCACCATTGGAAATACATCCAGCCATTCAAAATAAACGGCCGCCGATTTAATGAGTGCCCCCCGGTGGGGTTGTTGCGGCAATGCAGCTACCATTGGAAACACATTGAGCCGTTCGAAAAGAATGGCGACCGATTTAATGAGTGCCCTCAGGTGGCGTCTTTGCGGCAATGCAGCTACCATTGGAAATACATCCAGCCATTCGAAATGAACGGCCGCCAATTTAATGAGTGCCCTCAGTTTGCGTTTTTGCGGCAATGCAGCTACCATTGGAAATACATTGAGCCGTTGGAAATTAACGGCCACCGATTTAATGAGTGCCCTCCGGTGAAGTTTTTGCGGCAATGCAGCTACCATTGGAAGTACATCCTGCCGCTTGAAATGAACGCCCGCCGATTTAATGAGTGCCCTCCGGTGGCGTTTTTGCGGCAATGCAGCTACCATTGGAAGTACATCCCGCCGTTCGAAATGAACAACCGCCGATTTAATGAATGCCCTCCGGTGGCATTAAGCGGCAATGCAGCTACCAACTGAAATACCTCCAGCCGTTCGAAATGAACGGCAGCCAATTGAATGAGAGCCCCCTGGTGGCATTTTTGTGGCAATGCAGCTACCATTGGAAATACATTGAGCCGTTGGAAATGAACGCCCACCGATTTAATGAGTGCTCTCTGGTGGCGTTTTTGCGCTAATGCAGCTACCATTTGAAATACATTCAGCCGTTTGAAATGAACGGCTGCCGATTTAATGATTAATCTCCGGTGGTGTTTTTGCGGCAATGCAGCTACCATTGGAAATACATCCAGCCGCTCGAAATGAATAGCCGCTGACCTAAAGAGTGCCCTCCGGTGGCGTTGTTGGGGCAATGCTGCTACCATTGGAAATATATCTAACCTTTGGAAATGAAAGGCGGCCGATTTAATCAGTGCCCTCCGGTGGCATTTTTGCGGCAATGCAGCTACCATTGGAAATACATTGAGCCGTTGGAAATGAACGGCCGCCAATTTAATAGATGCCCTCGGTGGCGTTTTTGCGGCAATGCAGCTAACATCGGAAATACATTCAGCTTTTGGAAATGAATGCCCACCGATTTAATGAGAACCCTCCGGTGGCGTTTTTGAGGCAATGCAGCTACCATTGGAAACACATCCAGCCATTGAAAATGAACTGCCGCCGATTTAATGAGAGCCCCCGGTGGCGTTTTTGCGGCAATGCAGCTACCATTGGAAATACATCCAGCCGTTTGAAATGAACGGCTGCCGATTTAATAGTGCCTCCGGTGGTGTTTTTGTTGCAATGCAGCTACCATTGGATATATATCGAGCCTTTGGAAATGAAAGGCGGCCGATTTAATAAGTGCCCTCCGGTGGCGTTTTTGTGGCAATGCAGCTACCATTGGAAATACATTGAGCCGTTGGAAATGAACGGCCGCCGATTTAATGAGTGCCCCCCGGTGGCCGTGTTGCGGCAATGCAGCTATCATTGGAAACACATTGAGCCGTTGGAAATCAATGACAGCCAATTAAATAAATGCCCTCCGGTGGCATTTTGCGGCAATGCAGCTACCAACTGATATACCTCCAGCCGTTCGAAATGAACGGCAGCCAATCGAATGGGGGTCCCCCGGTGAAGTTTTTGTGGCAATGCAGCTACCATTGGAAATACATTGAACCGTTGGAAATGAACGCCCACTGATTTAATGAGTGCTCTCGGTGGCATTTTTGCAGCAATGCAGCTACCATTGGAAATACATCTAGCCGTTTGAAACCGAACAGCCGCCTATTTAATGAGTGCCCTCCGATGGCGTTTTTGAGGCAATGCAGCTACCATTGAAAATACATTGACCCGTAGGAAATGAACGTCTGCCGACTTATGAGCTCCCTCAGGTGGCGTTTTTGCGGCAATGTAGCTACCATCTGAAATACATCCAGCCATTCGAAATGAACGTCTGCCGATTTAATGAGTTCCCTCAGTTGGCGTTTTTGGGGCAATGCAGCTACCATTGGAAATACATTGAGCCGTTGGAAATGAACGGCTGCCGATTTAATGACTGCCCTCCATTGGCGTTTTTGCGGCAATGCAGCTACCATTGGAAATACATCCAGCCGTTTGAAATGAACGGCTGCCGATTTAATAGTGCCTCCGGTGGTGTTTTTGTTGCAATGCAGCTACCATTGGAAATATATCGAGCCTTTGGAAATGAAGGGCGGCCGATTTAATAAGTGCCCTCCGGTGGCGTTTTTGTGGCAATGCAGCTACCATTGGAAATACATTGAGCCGTTGGAAATGAACGGCCGCCGATTTAATGAGTGCCCCCCGGTGGCCTTGTTGCGGCAATGCAGCTATCATTGGAAACACATTGAGCCGTTGGAAATCAATGACAGCCAATTAAATAAATGCCCTCCGTTGCGTTTTTGCGGCAATGCAGCTACCATTGGAAATACATCCAGCCGCTGGAAATGAACAACCGACAATTTAATGAGTGCCCTCAGGTGGCGTTTTTGCGGCAATGCAGCTACCATTGGAAGTACATCCCGCCGTTCGAAATGAACAACCGCCGATTTAATGAGTGCCCTCCGGTGGCATTTTGCGGCAATGAAGCTACCAACTGATATACCTCCAGCCGTTCGAAATGAACGGCAGCCAATTGAATGAGTGCCCCCCGGTGAAGTTTTTGTGGCAATGCAGCTACCATTGGAAATACATTGAACTGTTGGAAATGAACGCCCACTGATTTAATGAGTGCTCTCCGGTGGCATTTTTGCAGCAATGCAGCTACCATTGGAAATACATCCAGCCGTTTGAAACCGAACAGCCGCCTATTTAATGAGTGCCCTCCGATGGCGTTTTTGAGGCAATGCAGCTACCATTGAAAATACATTGAGCCGTAGGAAATGAACGTCTGCCGACTTATGAGCTCCCTCAGGTGGCGTTTTTGCGGCAATGTAGCTACCATCTGAAATACATCCAGCCATTCGAAATGAACGTCTGCCGATTTAATGAGTTCCCTCAGTTTGCGTTTTTGGGGCAATGCAGCAACCATTGGAAATACATTGAGCCGTTGGAAATGAACGGCTGCCGATTTAATGACTGCCCTCCATTGGCGTTTTTGCGGCAATGCAGCTACCATTGGAAATACATCCTGCCGTTGGAAATGAACAACCGCCGATTTAATGAGTGCCCTTAGGTGGCGTTTTTGCGGCAATGCAGCTACGTTTGGAAACACATTGAGCCGTTCGAAAAGAACGGCGACCGATTTAATGAGTGCCCTCAGGTGGCGTCTTTGCGGCAATGCAGCTACCGTTGGAAATACATTGAGTCGTTGGAAATGACCGGCCGCCGATTTAATGAGTTCCCTCCGGTGGCGTTTTTGCGGCAATGCAGATACCATTGGAAATACATTGAATTGTTGGAAATGAACGCCTGCCTATTTAATGAGTGCCCTCGGTGGTGTCTTTGCGGCAATGCAGCTACCATGGAAATACATCCAGCCATTCGAAATGAACGGCCACCAATTTAATGAGTGCCCTCAATTTGCGTTTTTGCGGCAATGCAGCTACCATTGGACATACATTGAGCCGTTGGAAATTAACGGCCACCGATTTAATGAGTGCCCTCCGGTGGCGTTTTTGCGGCAATGCAGCTACCATTGGAAGTACATCCCGCCGCTTGAAATGAACGCCCGCCGATTTAATGAGTGCCCTCCCGTGGCGTTTTTGCGGCAATGCAGCTATAGCAGCTCAGTAGCCTAGATGGTAAGGCGCCCGCTTTGAGACTGGGAGGTCGGTGGTTCGCGCCCCGGCCGAGTCATTCCTAAGACTTAAAAAGTGGTCGGCGGCGCCCTCTGTTGGCTGCATCGGCTCGCTACAACGGGTCAGGTGCAATCGACATTTCGTTCTGTGTACATTGTTACACAGAATGACAATACAAGGAAATTATTATTATTATTATTATTGTTGGAAGTACATCCCGCCGTTCGAAATGAACAACCGCCGATTTAATGAGTGCCCTCCGGTGGCATTATGCGGCAATGCAGCTACCAACTGAAATACCTCCAGCCGTTCGGAATGAACGGCCGCCAATTTAATGAGTGCCCTCCGGTTGCGTTTTTGCGGCAATTCAGCTACCATTGGAAATACATCCAGCCGTCGGAATTGAACAACCGTCGATTTAATGAGTACCCTCAGGTGGCGTTTTTGCGGCAATGCAGCTACCATTGGAAATACATCCAGCCGTTGGAAATGAACAACCGCCAATTTAATGAGTGCCCTCAGGTGGCGTTTTTGCGGCAATGCAGCTACCATTGGAAATACATTGAGCCGTTGGAAATGAACGGCCGCCGATTTAATGAGTGCCCCCCGGTGGCCTTGTTGCGGCAATGCAGCTATCATTGGAAACACATTGAGCCGTTGGAAATCAATGACAGCCAATTAAATAAATGCCCTCCGTTGCGTTTTTGCTGCAATGCAGCTACCATTGGAAATACATCCAGCCTTTCGAAATGAACGGCCGCCAATTTAATGAGTGCCCTCCGGTTGCGTTTTTGCGGCAATTCAGCTACCATTGGAAATACATCCAGCCGTCGGAAATGAACAACCGTCGATTTAATGAGTACCCTCAGGTGGCGTTTTTGCGGCAATGCAGCTACCATTGGAAATACATCCAGCCGTTGGAAATGAACAACCGCCAATTTAATGAGTGCCCTCAGGTGGCGTTTTTGCGGCAATGCAGCTACCATTGGAAGTACATCCCGCCGTTCGAAATGAACAACCGCCGATTTAAGAGTGCCCTCCGGTGGCATTTTGCGGCAATGCAGCTAACAACTGATATACCTCCAGCCGTTCGAAATGAACGGCAGCCAATTGAATGAGTGCCCCCCGGTGAAGTTTTTGTGGCAATGCAGCTACCATTGGAAATACATTGAACCGTTGGAAATGAACGCCCACTGATTTAATGAGTGCTCTCCGGTGGCATTTTTGCAGCAATGCAGCTACCATTGGAAATACATCCAGCCGTTTGAAACTGAACAGCCGCCTATTTAATGAGTGCCCTCCGATGGCGTTTTTGCGGCGATGCAGCTACCATTGAAAATACATTGAGCCGTAGGAAATGAACGTCTGCCGACTTATTAGCTCCCTCAGGTGGCGTTTTTGCGGCAATGTAGCTACCATCTGAAATACATCCAGCCATTCAAAATGACCGGCCGCCGATTTAATGAGTTCCCTCCGGTGGCGTTTTTGCGGCAATGCAGATACCATTGGAAATACATTGAATTGTTGGAAATGAACGCCTGCCTATTTAATGAGTGCCCCTGGTGGCGTTTTTGCGGCAATTCAGCCACCATTGGAAATACATCCAGCCATTCAAAATAAACGGCCGCCGATTTAATGAGTGCCCCCCGGTGGGGTTGTTGCGGCAATGCAGCTACCATTGGAAACACATTGAGCCGTTCGAAAAGAATGGCGACCGATTTAATGAGTGCCCTCAGGTGGCGTCTTTGCGGCAATGCAGCTACCATTGGAAATACATCCAGCCATTCGAAATGAACGGCCGCCAATTTAATGAGTGCCCTCAGTTTGCGTTTTTGCGGCAATGCAGCTACCATTGGAAATACATTGAGCCGTTGGAAATTAACGGCCACCGATTTAATGAGTGCCCTCCGGTGAAGTTTTTGCGGCAATGCAGCTACCATTGGAAGTACATCCTGCCGCTTGAAATGAACGCCCGCCGATTTAATGAGTGCCCTCCGGTGGCGTTTTTGCGGCAATGCAGCTACCATTGGAAGTACATCCCGCCGTTCGAAATGAACAACCGCCGATTTAATGAATGCCCTCCGGTGGCATTAAGCGGCAATGCAGCTACCAACTGAAATACCTCCAGCCGTTCGAAATGAACGGCAGCCAATTGAATGAGAGCCCCCTGGTGGCATTTTTGTGGCAATGCAGCTACCATTGGAAATACATTGAGCCGTTGGAAATGAACGCCCACCGATTTAATGAGTGCTCTCTGGTGGCGTTTTTGCGCTAATGCAGCTACCATTTGAAATACATTCAGCCGTTTGAAATGAACGGCTGCCGATTTAATGATTAATCTCCGGTGGTGTTTTTGCGGCAATGCAGCTACCATTGGAAATACATCCAGCCGCTCGAAATGAATAGCCGCTGACCTAAAGAGTGCCCTCCGGTGGCGTTGTTGGGGCAATGCTGCTACCATTGGAAATATATCTAACCTTTGGAAATGAAAGGCGGCCGATTTAATCAGTGCCCTCCGGTGGCATTTTTGCGGCAATGCAGCTACCATTGGAAATACATTGAGCCGTTGGAAATGAACGGCCGCCAATTTAATAGATGCCCTCGGTGGCGTTTTTGCGGCAATGCAGCTAACATCGGAAATACATTCAGCTTTTGGAAATGAATGCCCACCGATTTAATGAGAACCCTCCGGTGGCGTTTTTGAGGCAATGCAGCTACCATTGGAAACACATCCAGCCATTGAAAATGAACTGCCGCCGATTTAATGAGAGCCCCCGGTGGCGTTTTTGCGGCAATGCAGCTACCATTGGAAATACATCCAGCCGTTTGAAATGAACGGCTGCCGATTTAATAGTGCCTCCGGTGGTGTTTTTGTTGCAATGCAGCTACCATTGGATATATATCGAGCCTTTGGAAATGAAAGGCGGCCGATTTAATAAGTGCCCTCCGGTGGCGTTTTTGTGGCAATGCAGCTACCATTGGAAATACATTGAGCCGTTGGAAATGAACGGCCGCCGATTTAATGAGTGCCCCCCGGTGGCCGTGTTGCGGCAATGCAGCTATCATTGGAAACACATTGAGCCGTTGGAAATCAATGACAGCCAATTAAATAAATGCCCTCCGGTGGCATTTTGCGGCAATGCAGCTACCAACTGATATACCTCCAGCCGTTCGAAATGAACGGCAGCCAATCGAATGGGGGTCCCCCGGTGAAGTTTTTGTGGCAATGCAGCTACCATTGGAAATACATTGAACCGTTGGAAATGAACGCCCACTGATTTAATGAGTGCTCTCGGTGGCATTTTTGCAGCAATGCAGCTACCATTGGAAATACATCTAGCCGTTTGAAACCGAACAGCCGCCTATTTAATGAGTGCCCTCCGATGGCGTTTTTGAGGCAATGCAGCTACCATTGAAAATACATTGACCCGTAGGAAATGAACGTCTGCCGACTTATGAGCTCCCTCAGGTGGCGTTTTTGCGGCAATGTAGCTACCATCTGAAATACATCCAGCCATTCGAAATGAACGTCTGCCGATTTAATGAGTTCCCTTAGTTGGCGTTTTTGGGGCAATGCAGCTACCATTGGAAATACATTGAGCCGTTGGAAATGAACGGCTGCCGATTTAATGACTGCCCTCCATTGGCGTTTTTGCGGCAATGCAGCTACCATTGGAAATACATCCAGCCGTTTGAAATGAACGGCTGCCGATTTAATAGTGCCTCCGGTGGTGTTTTTGTTGCAATGCAGCTACCATTGGAAATATATCGAGCCTTTGGAAATGAAGGGCGGCCGATTTAATAAGTGCCCTCCGGTGGCGTTTTTGTGGCAATGCAGCTACCATTGGAAATACATTCAGCCGTTGGAAATGAACGGCCGCCGATTTAATGAGTGCCCCCCGGTGGCCTTGTTGCGGCAATGCAGCTATCATTGGAAACACATTGAGCCGTTGGAAATCAATGACAGCCAATTAAATAAATGCCCTCCGTTGCGTTTTTGCGGCAATGCAGCTACCATTGGAAATACATCCAGCCGCTGGAAATGAACAACCGACAATTTAATGAGTGCCCTCAGGTGGCGTTTTTGCGGCAATGCAGCTACCATTGGAAGTACATCCCGCCGTTCGAAATGAACAACCGCCGATTTAATGAGTGCCCTCCGGTGGCATTTTGCGGCAATGAAGCTACCAACTGATATACCTCCAGCCGTTCGAAATGAACGGCAGCCAATTGAATGAGTGCCCCCCGGTGAAGTTTTTGTGGCAATGCAGCTACCATTGGAAATACATTGAACTGTTGGAAATGAACGCCCACTGATTTAATGAGTGCTCTCCGGTGGCATTTTTGCAGCAATGCAGCTACCATTGGAAATACATCCAGCCGTTTGAAACCGAACAGCCGCCTATTTAATGAGTGCCCTCCGATGGCGTTTTTGAGGCAATGCAGCTACCATTGAAAATACATTGAGCCGTAGGAAATGAACGTCTGCCGACTTATGAGCTCCCTCAGGTGGCGTTTTTGCGGCAATGTAGCTACCATCTGAAATACATCCAGCCATTCGAAATGAACGTCTGCCGATTTAATGAGTTCCCTCAGTTGGCGTTTTTGGGGCAATGCAGCAACCATTGGAAATACATTGAGCCGTTGGAAATGAACGGCTGCCGATTTAATGACTGCCCTCCATTGGCGTTTTTGCGGCAATGCAGCTACCATTGGAAATACATCCTGCCGTTGGAAATGAACAACCGCCGATTTAATGAGTGCCCTTAGGTGGCGTTTTTGCGGCAATGCAGCTACGTTTGGAAACACATTGAGCCGTTCGAAAAGAACGGCGACCGATTTAATGAGTGCCCTCAGGTGGCGTCTTTGCGGCAATGCAGCTACCGTTGGAAATACATTGAGTCGTTGGAAATGACCGGCCGCCGATTTAATGAGTTCCCTCCGGTGGCGTTTTTGCGGCAATGCAGATACCATTGGAAATACATTGAATTGTTGGAAATGAACGCCTGCCTATTTAATGAGTGCCCTCGGTGGTGTCTTTGCGGCAATGCAGCTACCATGGAAATACATCCAGCCATTCGAAATGAACGGCCACCAATTTAATGAGTGCCCTCAATTTGCGTTTTTGCGGCAATGCAGCTACCATTGGACATACATTGAGCCGTTGGAAATTAACGGCCACCGATTTAATGAGTGCCCTCCGGTGGCGTTTTTGCGGCAATGCAGCTACCATTGGAAGTACATCCCGCCGCTTGAAATGAACGCCCGCCGATTTAATGAGTGCCCTCCCGTGGCGTTTTTGCGGCAATGCAGCTATAGCAGCTCAGTAGCCTAGATGGTAAGGCGCCCGCTTTGAGACTGGGAGGTCGGTGGTTCGCGCCCCGGCCGAGTCATTCCTAAGACTTAAAAAGTGGTCGGCGGCGCCCTCTGTTGGCTGCATCGGCTCGCTACAACGGGTCAGGTGCAATCGACATTTCGTTCTGTGTACATTGTTACACAGAATGACAATACAAGGAAATTATTATTATTATTATTATTGTTGGAAGTACATCCCGCCGTTCGAAATGAACAACCGCCGATTTAATGAGTGCCCTCCGGTGGCATTATGCGGCAATGCAGCTACCAACTGAAATACCTCCAGCCGTTCGGAATGAACGGCCGCCAATTTAATGAGTGCCCTCCGGTTGCGTTTTTGCGGCAATTCAGCTACCATTGGAAATACATCCAGCCGTCGGAATTGAACAACCGTCGATTTAATGAGTACCCTCAGGTGGCGTTTTTGCGGCAATGCAGCTACCATTGGAAATACATCCAGCCGTTGGAAATGAACAACCGCCAATTTAATGAGTGCCCTCAGGTGGCGTTTTTGCGGCAATGCAGCTACCATTGGAAATACATTGAGCCGTTGGAAATGAACGGCCGCCGATTTAATGAGTGCCCCCCGGTGGCCTTGTTGCGGCAATGCAGCTATCATTGGAAACACATTGAGCCGTTGGAAATCAATGACAGCCAATTAAATAAATGCCCTCCGTTGCGTTTTTGCTGCAATGCAGCTACCATTGGAAATACATCCAGCCTTTCGAAATGAACGGCCGCCAATTTAATGAGTGCCCTCCGGTTGCGTTTTTGCGGCAATTCAGCTACCATTGGAAATACATCCAGCCGTCGGAAATGAACAACCGTCGATTTAATGAGTACCCTCAGGTGGCGTTTTTGCGGCAATGCAGCTACCATTGGAAATACATCCAGCCGTTGGAAATGAACAACCGCCAATTTAATGAGTGCCCTCAGGTGGCGTTTTTGCGGCAATGCAGCTACCATTGGAAGTACATCCCGCCGTTCGAAATGAACAACCGCCGATTTAAGAGTGCCCTCCGGTGGCATTTTGCGGCAATGCAGCTAACAACTGATATACCTCCAGCCGTTCGAAATGAACGGCAGCCAATTGAATGAGTGCCCCCCGGTGAAGTTTTTGTGGCAATGCAGCTACCATTGGAAATACATTGAACCGTTGGAAATGAACGCCCACTGATTTAATGAGTGCTCTCCGGTGGCATTTTTGCAGCAATGCAGCTACCATTGGAAATACATCCAGCCGTTTGAAACTGAACAGCCGCCTATTTAATGAGTGCCCTCCGATGGCGTTTTTGCGGCGATGCAGCTACCATTGAAAATACATTGAGCCGTAGGAAATGAACGTCTGCCGACTTATTAGCTCCCTCAGGTGGCGTTTTTGCGGCAATGTAGCTACCATCTGAAATACATCCAGCCATTCAAAATGACCGGCCGCCGATTTAATGAGTTCCCTCCGGTGGCGTTTTTGCGGCAATGCAGATACCATTGGAAATACATTGAATTGTTGGAAATGAACGCCTGCCTATTTAATGAGTGCCCCTGGTGGCGTTTTTGCGGCAATTCAGCCACCATTGGAAATACATCCAGCCATTCAAAATAAACGGCCGCCGATTTAATGAGTGCCCCCCGGTGGGGTTGTTGCGGCAATGCAGCTACCATTGGAAACACATTGAGCCGTTCGAAAAGAATGGCGACCGATTTAATGAGTGCCCTCAGGTGGCGTCTTTGCGGCAATGCAGCTACCATTGGAAATACATCCAGCCATTCGAAATGAACGGCCGCCAATTTAATGAGTGCCCTCAGTTTGCGTTTTTGCGGCAATGCAGCTACCATTGGAAATACATTGAGCCGTTGGAAATTAACGGCCACCGATTTAATGAGTGCCCTCCGGTGAAGTTTTTGCGGCAATGCAGCTACCGTTGGAAGTACATCCTGCCGCTTGAAATGAACGCCCGCCGATTTAATGAGTGCCCTCCGGTGGCGTTTTTGCGGCAATGCAGCTACCATTGGAAGTACATCCCGCTGTTCGAAATGAACAACCGCCGATTTAATGAATGCCCTCCGGTGGCATTAAGCGGCAATGCAGCTACCAACTGAAATACCTCCAGCCGTTCGAAATGAACGGCAGCCAATTGAATGAGAGCCCCCTGGTGGCATTTTTGTGGCAATGCAGCTACCATTGGAAATACATTGAGCCGTTGGAAATGAACGCCCACCGATTTAATGAGTGCTCTCTGGTGGCGTTTTTGCGCTAATGCAGCTACCATTTGAAATACATTCAGCCGTTTGAAATGAACGGCTGCCGATTTAATGATTAATCTCCGGTGGTGTTTTTGCGGCAATGCAGCTACCATTGGAAATACATCCAGCCGCTCGAAATGAATAGCCGCTGACCTAAAGAGTGCCCTCCGGTGGCGTTGTTGGGGCAATGCTGCTACCATTGGAAATATATCTAACCTTTGGAAATGAAAGGCGGCCGATTTAATCAGTGCCCTCCGGTGGCATTTTTGCGGCAATGCAGCTACCATTGGAAATACATTGAGCCGTTGGAAATGAACGGCCGCCAATTTAATAGATGCCCTCGGTGGCGTTTTTGCGGCAATGCAGCTAACATCGGAAATACATTCAGCTTTTGGAAATGAATGCCCACCGATTTAATGAGAACCCTCCGGTGGCGTTTTTGAGGCAATGCAGCTACCATTGGAAACACATCCAGCCATTGAAAATGAACTGCCGCCGATTTAATGAGAGCCCCCGGTGGCGTTTTTGCGGCAATGCAGCTACCATTGGAAATACATCCAGCCGTTTGAAATGAACGGCTGCCGATTTAATAGTGCCTCCGGTGGTGTTTTTGTTGCAATGCAGCTACCATTGGATATATATCGAGCCTTTGGAAATGAAAGGCGGCCGATTTAATAAGTGCCCTCCGGTGGCGTTTTTGTGGCAATGCAGCTACCATTGGAAATACATTGAGCCGTTGGAAATGAACGGCCGCCGATTTAATGAGTGCCCCCCGGTGGCCGTGTTGCGGCAATGCAGCTATCATTGGAAACACATTGAGCCGTTGGAAATCAATGACAGCCAATTAAATAAATGCCCTCCGGTGGCATTTTGCGGCAATGCAGCTACCAACTGATATACCTCCAGCCGTTCGAAATGAACGGCAGCCAATTGAATGAGTGCCCCCCGGTGAAGTTTTTGTGGCAATGCAGCTACCATTGGAAATACATTGAACCGTTGGAAATGAACGCCCACTGATTTAATGAGTGCTCTCGGTGGCATTTTTGCAGCAATGCAGCTACCATTGGAAATACATCTAGCCGTTTGAAACCGAACAGCCGCCTATTTAATGAGTGCCCTCCGATGGCGTTTTTGAGGCAATGCAGCTACCATTGAAAATACATTGACCCGTAGGAAATGAACGTCTGCCGACTTATGAGCTCCCTCAGGTGGCGTTTTTGCGGCAATGTAGCTACCATCTGAAATACATCCAGCCATTCGAAATGAACGTCTGCCGATTTAATGAGTTCCCTCAGTTGGCGTTTTTGGGGCAATGCAGCTACCATTGGAAATACATTGAGCCGTTGGAAATGAACGGCTGCCGATTTAATGACTGCCCTCCATTGGCGTTTTTGCGGCAATGCAGCTACCATTGGAAATACATCCAGCCGTTTGAAATGAACGGCTGCCGATTTAATAGTGCCTCCGGTGGTGTTTTTGTTGCAATGCAGCTACCATTGGAAATATATCGAGCCTTTGGAAATGAAGGGCGGCCGATTTAATAAGTGCCCTCCGGTGGCGTTTTTGTGGCAATGCAGCTACCATTGGAAATACATTGAGCCGTTGGAAATGAACGGCCGCCGATTTAATGAGTGCCCCCCGGTGGCCTTGTTGCGGCAATGCAGCTATCATTGGAAACACATTGAGCCGTTGGAAATCAATGACAGCCAATTAAATAAATGCCCTCCGTTGCGTTTTTGCGGCAATGCAGCTACCATTGGAAATACATCCAGCCGCTGGAAATGAACAACCGACAATTTAATGAGTGCCCTCAGGTGGCGTTTTTGCGGCAATGCAGCTACCATTGGAAGTACATCCCGCCGTTCGAAATGAACAACCGCCGATTTAATGAGTGCCCTCCGGTGGCATTTTGCGGCAATGAAGCTACCAACTGATATACCTCCAGCCGTTCGAAATGAACGGCAGCCAATTGAATGAGTGCCCCCCGGTGAAGTTTTTGTGGCAATGCAGCTACCATTGGAAATACATTGAACTGTTGGAAATGAACGCCCACTGATTTAATGAGTGCTCTCCGGTGGCATTTTTGCAGCAATGCAGCTACCATTGGAAATACATCCAGCCGTTTGAAACCGAACAGCCGCCTATTTAATGAGTGCCCTCCGATGGCGTTTTTGAGGCAATGCAGCTACCATTGAAAATACATTGAGCCGTAGGAAATGAACGTCTGCCGACTTATGAGCTCCCTCAGGTGGCGTTTTTGCGGCAATGTAGCTACCATCTGAAATACATCCAGCCATTCGAAATGAACGTCTGCCGATTTAATGAGTTCCCTCAGTTGGCGTTTTTGGGGCAATGCAGCAACCATTGGAAATACATTGAGCCGTTGGAAATGAACGGCTGCCGATTTAATGACTGCCCTCCATTGGCGTTTTTGCGGCAATGCAGCTACCATTGGAAATACATCCTGCCGTTGGAAATGAACAACCGCCGATTTAATGAGTGCCCTTAGGTGGCGTTTTTGCGGCAATGCAGCTACGTTTGGAAACACATTGAGCCGTTCGAAAAGAACGGCGACCGATTTAATGAGTGCCCTCAGGTGGCGTCTTTGCGGCAATGCAGCTACCGTTGGAAATACATTGAGTCGTTGGAAATGACCGGCCGCCGATTTAATGAGTTCCCTCCGGTGGCGTTTTTGCAGCAATGCAGATACCATTGGAAATACATTGAATTGTTGGAAATGAACGCCTGCCTATTTAATGAGTGCCCTCGGTGGTGTCTTTGCGGCAATGCAGCTACCATGGAAATACATCCAGCCATTCGAAATGAACGGCCACCAATTTAATGAGTGCCCTCAATTTGCGTTTTTGCGGCAATGCAGCTACCATTGGACATACATTGAGCCGTTGGAAATTAACGGCCACCGATTTAATGAGTGCCCTCCGGTGGCGTTTTTGCGGCAATGCAGCTACCATTGGAAGTACATCCCGCCGCTTGAAATGAACGCCCGCCGATTTAATGAGTGCCCTCCCGTGGCGTTTTTGCGGCAATGCAGCTATAGCAGCTCAGTAGCCTAGATGGTAAGGCGCCCGCTTTGAGACTGGGAGGTCGGTGGTTCGCGCCCCGGCCGAGTCATTCCTAAGACTTAAAAAGTGGTCGGCGGCGCCCTCTGTTGGCTGCGGCTGCATCGGCTCGCTACAACGGGTCAGGTGCAATCGACATTTCGTTTTGTGTACATTGTTACACAGAATGACAATACAAGGAAATTATTATTATTATTATTATTATTGTTGGAAGTACATCCCGCCGTTCGAAATGAACAACCGCCGATTTAATGAGTGCCCTCCGGTGGCATTATGCGGCAATGCAGCTACCAACTGAAATACCTCCAGCCGTTCGGAATGAACGGCCGCCAATTTAATGAGTGCCCTCCGGTTGCGTTTTTGCGGCAATTCAGCTACCATTGGAAATACATCCAGCCGTCGGAATTGAACAACCGTCGATTTAATGAGTACCCTCAGGTGGCGTTTTTGCGGCAATGCAGCTACCATTGGAAATACATCCAGCCGTTGGAAATGAACAACCGCCAATTTAATGAGTGCCCTCAGGTGGCGTTTTTGCGGCAATGCAGCTACCATTGGAAATACATTGAGCCGTTGGAAATGAACGGCCGCCGATTTAATGAGTGCCCCCCGGTGGCCTTGTTGCGGCAATGCAGCTATCATTGGAAACACATTGAGCCGTTGGAAATCAATGACAGCCAATTAAATAAATGCCCTCCGTTGCGTTTTTGCTGCAATGCAGCTACCATTGGAAATACATCCAGCCTTTCGAAATGAACGGCCGCCAATTTAATGAGTGCCCTCCGGTTGCGTTTTTGCGGCAATTCAGCTACCATTGGAAATACATCCAGCCGTCGGAAATGAACAACCGTCGATTTAATGAGTACCCTCAGGTGGCGTTTTTGCGGCAATGCAGCTACCATTGGAAATACATCCAGCCGTTGGAAATGAACAACCGCCAATTTAATGAGTGCCCTCAGGTGGCGTTTTTGCGGCGATGCAGCTACCATTGAAAATACATTGAGCCGAAGGAAATGAACGTCTGCCGACTTATTAGCTCCCTCAGGTGGCGTTTTTGCGGCAATGTAGCTACCATCTGAAATACATCCAGCCATTCAAAATGACCGGCCGCCGATTTAATGAGTTCCCTCCGGTGGCGTTTTTGCGGCAATGCAGATACCATTGGAAATACATTGAATTGTTGGAAATGAACGCCTGCCTATTTAATGAGTGCCCCTGGTGGCGTTTTTACGGCAATTCAGCCACCATTGGAAATACATCCAGCCATTCAAAATAAACGGCCGCCGATTTAATGAGTGCCCCCCGGTGGGGTTGTTGCGGCAATGCAGCTACCATTGGAAACACATTGAGCCGTTCGAAAAGAATGGCGACCGATTTAATGAGTGCCCTCAGGTGGCGTCTTTGCGGCAATGCAGCTACCATTGGAAATACATCCAGCCATTCGAAATGAACGGCCGCCAATTTAATGAGTGCCCTCAGTTTGCGTTTTTGCGGCAATGCAGCTACCATTGGAAATACATTGAGCCGTTGGAAATTAACGGCCACCGATTTAATGAGTGCCCTCCGGTGAAGTTTTTGCGGCAATGCAGCTACCATTGGAAGTACATCCTGCCGCTTGAAATGAACGCCCGCCGATTTAATGAGTGCCCTCCGGTGGCGTTTTTTCGGCAATGCAGCTACCATTGGAAGTACATCCCGCTGTTCGAAATGAACAACCGCCGATTTAATGAATGCCCTCCGGTGGCATTAAGCGGCAATGCAGCTACCAACTGAAATACCTCCAGCCGTTCGAAATGAACGGCAGCCAATTGAATGAGAGCCCCCTGGTGGCATTTTTGTGGCAATGCAGCTACCATTGGAAATACATTGAGCCGTTGGAAATGAACGCCCACCGATTTAATGAGTGCTCTCTGGTGGCGTTTTTGCGCTAATGCAGCTACCATTTGAAATACATTCAGCCGTTTGAAATGAACGGCTGCCGATTTAATGATTAATCTCCGGTGGTGTTTTTGCGGCAATGCAGCTACCATTGGAAATACATCCAGCCGCTCGAAATGAATAGCCGCTGACCTAAAGAGTGCCCTCCGGTGGCGTTGTTGGGGCAATGCTGCTACCATTGGAAATATATCTAACCTTTGGAAATGAAAGGCGGCCGATTTAATCAGTGCCCTCCGGTGGCATTTTTGCGGCAATGCAGCTACCATTGGAAATACATTGAGCCGTTGGAAATGAACGGCCGCCAATTTAATAGATGCCCTCGGTGGCGTTTTTGCGGCAATGCAGCTAACATCGGAAATACATTCAGCTTTTGGAAATGAATGCCCACCGATTTAATGAGAACCCTCCGGTGGCGTTTTTGAGGCAATGCAGCTACCATTGGAAACACATCCAGCCATTGAAAATGAACTGCCGCCGATTTAATGAGAGCCCCCGGTGGCGTTTTTGCGGCAATGCAGCTACCATTGGAAATACATCCAGCCGTTTGAAATGAACGGCTGCCGATTTAATAGTGCCTCCGGTGGTGTTTTTGTTGCAATGCAGCTACCATTGGATATATATCGAGCCTTTGGAAATGAAAGGCGGCCGATTTAATAAGTGCCCTCCGGTGGCGTTTTTGTGGCAATGCAGCTACCATTGGAAATACATTGAGCCGTTGGAAATGAACGGCCGCCGATTTAATGAGTGCCCCCCGGTGGCCGTGTTGCGGCAATGCAGCTATCATTGGAAACACATTGAGCCGTTGGAAATCAATGACAGCCAATTAAATAAATGCCCTCCGGTGGCATTTTGCGGCAATGCAGCTACCAACTGATATACCTCCAGCCGTTCGAAATGAACGGCAGCCAATTGAATGAGTGCCCCCCGGTGAAGTTTTTGTGGCAATGCAGCTACCATTGGAAATACATTGAACCGTTGGAAATGAACGCCCACTGATTTAATGAGTGCTCTCGGTGGCATTTTTGCAGCAATGCAGCTACCATTGGAAATACATCTAGCCGTTTGAAACCGAACAGCCGCCTATTTAATGAGTGCCCTCCGATGGCGTTTTTGAGGCAATGCAGCTACCATTGAAAATACATTGACCCGTAGGAAATGAACGTCTGCCGACTTATGAGCTCCCTCAGGTGGCGTTTTTGCGGCAATGTAGCTACCATCTGAAATACATCCAGCCATTCGAAATGAACGTCTGCCGATTTAATGAGTTCCCTCAGTTGGCGTTTTTGGGGCAATGCAGCTACCATTGGAAATACATTGAGCCGTTGGAAATGAACGGCTGCCGATTTAATGACTGCCCTCCATTGGCGTTTTTGCGGCAATGCAGCTACCATTGGAAATACATCCAGCCGTTTGAAATGAACGGCTGCCGATTTAATAGTGCCTCCGGTGGTGTTTTTGTTGCAATGCAGCTACCATTGGAAATATATCGAGCCTTTGGAAATGAAGGGCGGCCGATTTAATAAGTGCCCTCCGGTGGCGTTTTTGTGGCAATGCAGCTACCATTGGAAATACATTGAGCCGTTGGAAATGAACGGCCGCCGATTTAATGAGTGCCCCCCGGTGGCCTTGTTGCGGCAATGCAGCTATCATTGGAAACACATTGAGCCGTTGGAAATCAATGACAGCCAATTAAATAAATGCCCTCCGTTGCGTTTTTGCGGCAATGCAGCTACCATTGGAAATACATCCAGCCGCTGGAAATGAACAACCGACAATTTAATGAGTGCCCTCAGGTGGCGTTTTTGCGGCAATGCAGCTACCATTGGAAGTACATCCCGCCGTTCGAAATGAACAACCGCCGATTTAATGAGTGCCCTCCGGTGGCATTTTGCGGCAATGAAGCTACCAACTGATATACCTCCAGCCGTTCGAAATGAACGGCAGCCAATTGAATGAGTGCCCCCCGGTGAAGTTTTTGTGGCAATGCAGCTACCATTGGAAATACATTGAACTGTTGGAAATGAACGCCCACTGATTTAATGAGTGCTCTCCGGTGGCATTTTTGCAGCAATGCAGCTACCATTGGAAATACATCCAGCCGTTTGAAACCGAACAGCCGCCTATTTAATGAGTGCCCTCCGATGGCGTTTTTGAGGCAATGCAGCTACCATTGAAAATACATTGAGCCGTAGGAAATGAACGTCTGCCGACTTATGAGCTCCCTCAGGTGGCGTTTTTGCGGCAATGTAGCTACCATCTGAAATACATCCAGCCATTCGAAATGAACGTCTGCCGATTTAATGAGTTCCCTCAGTTGGCGTTTTTGGGGCAATGCAGCAACCATTGGAAATACATTGAGCCGTTGGAAATGAACGGCTGCCGATTTAATGACTGCCCTCCATTGGCGTTTTTGCGGCAATGCAGCTACCATTGGAAATACATCCTGCCGTTGGAAATGAACAACCGCCGATTTAATGAGTGCCCTTAGGTGGCGTTTTTGCGGCAATGCAGCTACGTTTGGAAACACATTGAGCCGTTCGAAAAGAACGGCGACCGATTTAATGAGTGCCCTCAGGTGGCGTCTTTGCGGCAATGCAGCTACCGTTGGAAATACATTGAGTCGTTGGAAATGACCGGCCGCCGATTTAATGAGTTCCCTCCGGTGGCGTTTTTGCGGCAATGCAGATACCATTGGAAATACATTGAATTGTTGGAAATGAACGCCTGCCTATTTAATGAGTGCCCTCGGTGGTGTCTTTGCGGCAATGCAGCTACCATGGAAATACATCCAGCCATTCGAAATGAACGGCCACCAATTTAATGAGTGCCCTCAATTTGCGTTTTTGCGGCAATGCAGCTACCATTGGACATACATTGAGCCGTTGGAAATTAACGGCCACCGATTTAATGAGTGCCCTCCGGTGGCGTTTTTGCGGCAATGCAGCTACCATTGGAAGTACATCCCGCCGCTTGAAATGAACGCCCGCCGATTTAATGAGTGCCCTCCCGTGGCGTTTTTGCGGCAATGCAGCTATAGCAGCTCAGTAGCCTAGATGGTAAGGCGCCCGCTTTGAGACTGGGAGGTCGGTGGTTCGCGCCCCGGCCGAGTCATTCCTAAGACTTAAAAAGTGGTCGGCGGCGCCCTCTGTTGGCTGCGGCTGCATCGGCTCGCTACAACGGGTCAGGTGCAATCGACATTTCGTTCTGTGTACATTGTTACACAGAATGACAATACAAGGAAATTATTATTATTATTATTATTATTGTTGGAAGTACATCCCGCCGTTCGAAATGAACAACCGCCGATTTAATGAGTGCCCTCCGGTGGCATTATGCGGCAATGCAGCTACCAACTGAAATACCTCCAGCCGTTCGGAATGAACGGCCGCCAATTTAATGAGTGCCCTCCGGTTGCGTTTTTGCGGCAATTCAGCTACCATTGGAAATACATCCAGCCGTCGGAATTGAACAACCGTCGATTTAATGAGTACCCTCAGGTGGCGTTTTTGCGGCAATGCAGCTACCATTGGAAATACATCCAGCCGTTGGAAATGAACAACCGCCAATTTAATGAGTGCCCTCAGGTGGCGTTTTTGCGGCAATGCAGCTACCATTGGAAATACATTGAGCCGTTGGAAATGAACGGCCGCCGATTTAATGAGTGCCCCCCGGTGGCCTTGTTGCGGCAATGCAGCTATCATTGGAAACACATTGAGCCGTTGGAAATCAATGACAGCCAATTAAATAAATGCCCTCCGTTGCGTTTTTGCTGCAATGCAGCTACCATTGGAAATACATCCAGCCTTTCGAAATGAACGGCCGCCAATTTAATGAGTGCCCTCCGGTTGCGTTTTTGCGGCAATTCAGCTACCATTGGAAATACATCCAGCCGTCGGAAATGAACAACCGTCGATTTAATGAGTACCCTCAGGTGGCGTTTTTGCGGCAATGCAGCTACCATTGGAAATACATCCAGCCGTTGGAAATGAACAACCGCCAATTTAATGAGTGCCCTCAGGTGGCGTTTTTGCGGCAATGCAGCTACCATTGGAAGTACATCCCGCCGTTCGAAATGAACAACCGCCGATTTAAGAGTGCCCTCCGGTGGCATTTTGCGGCAATGCAGCTAACAACTGATATACCTCCAGCCGTTCGAAATGAACGGCAGCCAATTGAATGAGTGCCCCCCGGTGAAGTTTTTGTGGCAATGCAGCTACCATTGGAAATACATTGAACCGTTGGAAATGAACGCCCACTGATTTAATGAGTGCTCTCCGGTGGCATTTTTGCAGCAATGCAGCTACCATTGGAAATACATCCAGCCGTTTGAAACCGAACAGCCGCCTATTTAATGAGTGCCCTCCGATGGCGTTTTTGCGGTGATGCAGCTACCATTGAAAATACATTGAGCCGTAGGAAATGAACGTCTGCCGACTTATTAGCTCCCTCAGGTGGCGTTTTTGCGGCAATGTAGCTACCAACTGAAATACCTCCAGCCGTTCGGAATGAACGGCAGCCAATTGAATGAGTGCCCCCTGGTGGCATTTTTGTGGCAATGCAGTTACCATTGGAAATTCATTGAGCCGTTGGAAATGAACGCCCACCGATTTAATGAGTGCTCTCTGGTGGTGTTTTTGCGGCAATGCAGCTACCATTGGAAATACATTCAGCCGTTTGAAATGAACGGCTGCCGATTTAACGAGTGCCCTCCGGTGACGTTTTCGTGGCAATTTAGCCACCATTGGAAATACATCCAGCTATTCAAAATGAACTGCCGCCGATTTAATGAGTGCCCCCGGTGGCGTTGTTGCGGCAATGCAGCTACCATTGGAAATACATCCAGCCGTTCGAAATGAACGGCTGCCGATTTAATAGTGCCTCCGGTGGCGTTTTTGTTGCAATGAGGCTACCATTGAAAATATATCTAACCTTTGGAAATGAAAGGCTGCCGATTTGATGAGTCCCCTCCGGTGGCATTTTTGCGCCAATGCAGCTACCATTGGAAATACATTGAGCCGTTGGAAATGAACGGCCGCCAATTTAATGAATGCCCTCAGTGGCGTTTTTGCGGCAATGCAGTTAACATTGGAAATACATTCAGTATTTGGAAATGAATGCCCACCGATTTAATGATAACCCTCCGGTGGCGTTTTTGCGGCAATGCAGCTACCATTGGAAACACATTGAGCCGTTGGAAATGAACAACCGTCGATTTAATGAGTGCCCTCAGGTGGCGTTTTTGCGTCAATTCAGCCACCATTGGAAATACATCCAGCCATTCAAAATAAACTGCCGCCGATTTAATTAGTGCCCCCGGTGGTGTTTTTGCGGCAATGCAGCTACCATTGGAAATACATCCAGCCGTTGGAAATGAACAACCGCCAATTTAATGAGTGCCCTCAGGTGGCGTTTTTGCGGCAATGCAGCTACCATTGGAAGTACATCCCGCCGTTCGAAATGAACAACCGCCGATTTAATGAGTGCCCTCCGGTGGCGTTTTGTGGCAATACAGCGACCATTGGAAATACATCCAGCCGTTGGAAATAAACAGCCGTCGATTTTATGAGTGCCCTCTGTTGGCGTTTTTGAAGCAATGCAGATACCATTGGAAATACATCCAGCCGTTCGAAATGAACGGCCGTCAATTTAATCAGTTTCCTCCGGTGGCATTTTTGCGGCAATGCAGCTACCATTGGAAATACATCCATCCGTTGGAAATGAACGGCAGCCGATTTAATGAGTGCCCTCCGGTGGCATTTTTGCAGCAATGCAGCTACCATTGGAAATACATCCAGCCATTCGAAATGAACGGCCGCCGATTTAATGAGTGCCCTTCGGGGGCGTTTTTGCGATAATGCAGCTACCATTGGAAATGCATGCAGCGATTCGAAATGAACGCCCGCCTATTTAATGTGTTCCCTCCGGTGGAGTTTTTGCGGCAATGCTGTGCAACCATTGGAAATACATCCAGCCGTTGGAAATGAACAGCTGCCGTTTTAATGAGTTCCCTCCAGTGGCGTTTTTGTTGCAATGCAGCTACAATTGGAAATACATCAAGCCGTTGGAAACTAACAGCAACCGATTGAATGAGACCCCCCGGTGGCGTTTTTGCAGCAATGCAGCTACCTTTGGAACTACATTGAACCGTTGGAAATGAACGCCCACTGATTTAATGAGTGCTCTCCGGTGGCATTTTTGCAGCAATGCAGCTACCATTGGAAATACATCCAGCCGTTTGAAACTGAACAGCCGCCTATTTAATGAGTGCCCTCCGATGGCGTTTTTGCGGCGATGCAGCTACCATTGAAAATACATTGAGCCGTAGGAAATGAACGTCTGCCGACTTATTAGCTCCCTCAGGTGGCGTTTTTGCGGCAATGTAGCTACCATCTGAAATACATCCAGCCATTCAAAATGACCGGCCGCCGATTTAATGAGTTCCCTCCGGTGGCGTTTTTGCGGCAATGCAGATACCATTGGAAATACATTGAATTGTTGGAAATGAACGCCTGCCTATTTAATGAGTGCCCCTGGTGGCGTTTTTGCGGCAATTCAGCCACCATTGGAAATACATCCAGCCATTCAAAATAAACGGCCGCCGATTTAATGAGTGCCCCCCGGTGGGGTTGTTGCGGCAATGCAGCTACCATTGGAAACACATTGAGCCGTTCGAAAAGAATGGCGACCGATTTAATGAGTGCCCTCAGGTGGCGTCTTTGCGGCAATGCAGCTACCATTGGAAATACATCCAGCCATTCGAAATGAACGGCCGCCAATTTAATGAGTGCCCTCAGTTTGCGTTTTTGCGGCAATGCAGCTACCATTGGAAATACATTGAGCCGTTGGAAATTAACGGCCACCGATTTAATGAGTGCCCTCCGGTGAAGTTTTTGCGGCAATGCAGCTACCATTGGAAGTACATCCTGCCGCTTGAAATGAACGCCCGCCGATTTAATGAGTGCCCTCCGGTGGCGTTTTTGCGGCAATGCAGCTACCATTGGAAGTACATCCCGCTGTTCGAAATGAACAACCGCCGATTTAATGAATGCCCTCCGGTGGCATTAAGCGGCAATGCAGCTACCAACTGAAATACCTCCAGCCGTTCGAAATGAACGGCAGCCAATTGAATGAGAGCCCCCTGGTGGCATTTTTGTGGCAATGCAGCTACCATTGGAAATACATTGAGCCGTTGGAAATGAACGCCCACCGATTTAATGAGTGCTCTCTGGTGGCGTTTTTGCGCTAATGCAGCTACCATTTGAAATACATTCAGCCGTTTGAAATGAACGGCTGCCGATTTAATGATTAATCTCCGGTGGTGTTTTTGCGGCAATGCAGCTACCATTGGAAATACATCCAGCCGCTCGAAATGAATAGCCGCTGACCTAAAGAGTGCCCTCCGGTGGCGTTGTTGGGGCAATGCTGCTACCATTGGAAATATATCTAACCTTTGGAAATGAAAGGCGGCCGATTTAATCAGTGCCCTCCGGTGGCATTTTTGCGGCAATGCAGCTACCATTGGAAATACATTGAGCCGTTGGAAATGAACGGCCGCCAATTTAATAGATGCCCTCGGTGGCGTTTTTGCGGCAATGCAGCTAACATCGGAAATACATTCAGCTTTTGGAAATGAATGCCCACCGATTTAATGAGAACCCTCCGGTGGCGTTTTTGAGGCAATGCAGCTACCATTGGAAACACATCCAGCCATTGAAAATGAACTGCCGCCGATTTAATGAGAGCCCCCGGTGGCGTTTTTGCGGCAATGCAGCTACCATTGGAAATACATCCAGCCGTTTGAAATGAACGGCTGCCGATTTAATAGTGCCTCCGGTGGTGTTTTTGTTGCAATGCAGCTACCATTGGATATATATCGAGCCTTTGGAAATGAAAGGCGGCCGATTTAATAAGTGCCCTCCGGTGGCGTTTTTGTGGCAATGCAGCTACCATTGGAAATACATTGAGCCGTTGGAAATGAACGGCCGCCGATTTAATGAGTGCCCCCCGGTGGCCGTGTTGCGGCAATGCAGCTATCATTGGAAACACATTGAGCCGTTGGAAATCAATGACAGCCAATTAAATAAATGCCCTCCGGTGGCATTTTGCGGCAATGCAGCTACCAACTGATATACCTCCAGCCGTTCGAAATGAACGGCAGCCAATTGAATGAGTGCCCCCCGGTGAAGTTTTTGTGGCAATGCAGCTACCATTGGAAATACATTGAACCGTTGGAAATGAACGCCCACTGATTTAATGAGTGCTCTCGGTGGCATTTTTGCAGCAATGCAGCTACCATTGGAAATACATCTAGCCGTTTGAAACCGAACAGCCGCCTATTTAATGAGTGCCCTCCGATGGCGTTTTTGAGGCAATGCAGCTACCATTGAAAATACATTGACCCGTAGGAAATGAACGTCTGCCGACTTATGAGCTCCCTCAGGTGGCGTTTTTGCGGCAATGTAGCTACCATCTGAAATACATCCAGCCATTCGAAATGAACGTCTGCCGATTTAATGAGTTCCCTCAGTTGGCGTTTTTGGGGCAATGCAGCTACCATTGGAAATACATTGAGCCGTTGGAAATGAACGGCTGCCGATTTAATGACTGCCCTCCATTGGCGTTTTTGCGGCAATGCAGCTACCATTGGAAATACATCCAGCCGTTTGAAATGAACGGCTGCCGATTTAATAGTGCCTCCGGTGGTGTTTTTGTTGCAATGCAGCTACCATTGGAAATATATCGAGCCTTTGGAAATGAAGGGCGGACGATTTAATAAGTGCCCTCCGGTGGCGTTTTTGTGGCAATGCAGCTACCATTGGAAATACATTGAGCCGTTGGAAATGAACGGCCGCCGATTTAATGAGTGCCCCCCGGTGGCCTTGTTGCGGCAATGCAGCTATCATTGGAAACACATTGAGCCGTTGGAAATCAATGACAGCCAATTAAATAAATGCCCTCCGTTGCGTTTTTGCGGCAATGCAGCTACCATTGGAAATACATCCAGCCGCTGGAAATGAACAACCGACAATTTAATGAGTGCCCTCAGGTGGCGTTTTTGCGGCAATGCAGCTACCATTGGAAGTACATCCCGCCGTTCGAAATGAACAACCGCCGATTTAATGAGTGCCCTCCGGTGGCATTTTGCGGCAATGAAGCTACCAACTGATATACCTCCAGCCGTTCGAAATGAACGGCAGCCAATTGAATGAGTGCCCCCCGGTGAAGTTTTTGTGGCAATGCAGCTACCATTGGAAATACATTGAACTGTTGGAAATGAACGCCCACTGATTTAATGAGTGCTCTCCGGTGGCATTTTTGCAGCAATGCAGCTACCATTGGAAATACATCCAGCCGTTTGAAACCGAACAGCCGCCTATTTAATGAGTGCCCTCCGATGGCGTTTTTGAGGCAATGCAGTTACCATTGAAAATACATTGAGCCGTAGGAAATGAACGTCTGCCGACTTATGAGCTCCCTCAGGTGGCGTTTTTGCGGCAATGTAGCTACCATCTGAAATACATCCAGCCATTCGAAATGAACGTCTGCCGATTTAATGAGTTCCCTCAGTTGGCGTTTTTGGGGCAATGCAGCAACCATTGGAAATACATTGAGCCGTTGGAAATGAACGGCTGCCGATTTAATGACTGCCCTCCATTGGCGTTTTTGCGGCAATGCAGCTACCATTGGAAATACATCCTGCCGTTGGAAATGAACAACCGCCGATTTAATGAGTGCCCTTAGGTGGCGTTTTTGCGGCAATGCAGCTACGTTTGGAAACACATTGAGCCGTTCGAAAAGAACGGCGACCGATTTAATGAGTGCCCTCAGGTGGCGTCTTTGCGGCAATGCAGCTACCGTTGGAAATACATTGAGTCGTTGGAAATGACCGGCCGCCGATTTAATGAGTTCCCTCCGGTGGCGTTTTTGCGGCAATGCAGATACCATTGGAAATACATTGAATTGTTGGAAATGAACGCCTGCCTATTTAATGAGTGCCCTCGGTGGTGTCTTTGCGGCAATGCAGCTACCATGGAAATACATCCAGCCATTCGAAATGAACGGCCACCAATTTAATGAGTGCCCTCAATTTGCGTTTTTGCGGCAATGCAGCTACCATTGGACATACATTGAGCCGTTGGAAATTAACGGCCACCGATTTAATGAGTGCCCTCCGGTGGCGTTTTTGCGGCAATGCAGCTACCATTGGAAGTACATCCCGCCGCTTGAAATGAACGCCCGCCGATTTAATGAGTGCCCTCCCGTGGCGTTTTTGCGGCAATGCAGCTATAGCAGCTCAGTAGCCTAGATGGTAAGGCGCCCGCTTTGAGACTGGGAGGTCGGTGGTTCGCACCCCGGCCGAGTCATTCCTAAGACTTAAAAAGTGGTCGGCGGCGCCCTCTGTTGGCTGCGGCTGCATCGGCTCGCTACAACGGGTCAGGTGCAATCGACATTTCGTTCTGTGTACATTGTTACACAGAATGACAATACAAGGAAATTATTATTATTATTATTATTGTTGGAAGTACATCCCGCCGTTCGAAATGAACAACCGCCGATTTAATGAGTGCCCTCCGGTGGCATTATGCGGCAATGCAGCTACCAACTGAAATACCTCCAGCCGTTCGGAATGAACGGCCGCCAATTTAATGAGTGCCCTCCGGTTGCGTTTTTGCGGCAATTCAGCTACCATTGGAAATACATCCAGCCGTCGGAATTGAACAACCGTCGATTTAATGAGTACCCTCAGGTGGCGTTTTTGCGGCAATGCAGCTACCATTGGAAATACATCCAGCCGTTGGAAATGAACAACCGCCAATTTAATGAGTGCCCTCAGGTGGCGTTTTTGCGGCAATGCAGCTACCATTGGAAATACATTGAGCCGTTGGAAATGAACGGCCGCCGATTTAATGAGTGCCCCCCGGTGGCCTTGTTGCGGCAATGCAGCTATCATTGGAAACACATTGAGCCGTTGGAAATCAATGACAGCCAATTAAATAAATGCCCTCCGTTGCGTTTTTGCTGCAATGCAGCTACCATTGGAAATACATCCAGCCTTTCGAAATGAACGGCCGCCAATTTAATGAGTGCCCTCCGGTTGCGTTTTTGCGGCAATTCAGCTACCATTGGAAATACATCCAGCCGTCGGAAATGAACAACCGTCGATTTAATGAGTACCCTCAGGTGGCGTTTTTGCGGCAATGCAGCTACCATTGGAAATACATCCAGCCGTTGGAAATGAACAACCGCCAATTTAATGAGTGCCCTCAGGTGGCGTTTTTGCGGCAATGCAGCTACCATTGGAAGTACATCCCGCCGTTCGAAATGAACAACCGCCGATTTAAGAGTGCCCTCCGGTGGCATTTTGCGGCAATGCAGCTAACAACTGATATACCTCCAGCCGTTCGAAATGAACGGCAGCCAATTGAATGAGTGCCCCCCGGTGAAGTTTTTGTGGCAATGCAGCTACCATTGGAAATACATTGAACCGTTGGAAATGAACGCCCACTGATTTAATGAGTGCTCTCCGGTGGCATTTTTGCAGCAATGCAGCTACCATTGGAAATACATCCAGCCGTTTGAAACCGAACAGCCGCCTATTTAATGAGTGCCCTCCGATGGCGTTTTTGCGGTGATGCAGCTACCATTGAAAATACATTGAGCCGTAGGAAATGAACGTCTGCCGACTTATTAGCTCCCTCAGGTGGCGTTTTTGCGGCAGTGTAGCTACCAACTGAAATACCTCCAGCCGTTCGGAATGAACGGCAGCCAATTGAATGAGTGCCCCCTGGTGGCATTTTTGTGGCAATGCAGTTACCATTGGAAATTCATTGAGCCGTTGGAAATGAACGCCCACCGATTTAATGAGTGCTCTCTGGTGGTGTTTTTGCGGCAATGCAGCTACCATTGGAAATACATTCAGCCGTTTGAAATGAACGGCTGCCGATTTAACGAGTGCCCTCCGGTGACGTTTTCGTGGCAATTTAGCCACCATTGGAAATACATCCAGCTATTCAAAATGAACTGCCGCCGATTTAATGAGTGCCCCCGGTGGCGTTGTTGCGGCAATGCAGCTACCATTGGAAATACATCCAGCCGTTCGAAATGAACGGCTGCCGATTTAATAGTGCCTCCGGTGGCGTTTTTGTTGCAATGAGGCTACCATTGAAAATATATCTAACCTTTGGAAATGAAAGGCTGCCGATTTAATGAGTCCCCTCCGGTGGCATTTTTGCGCCAATGCAGCTACCATTGGAAATACATTGAGCCGTTGGAAATGAACGGCCGCCAATTTAATGAATGCCCTCAGTGGCGTTTTTGCGGCAATGCAGTTAACATTGGAAATACATTCAGTATTTGGAAATGAATGCCCACCGATTTAATGATAACCCTCCGGTGGCGTTTTTGCGGCAATGCAGCTACCATTGGAAACACATTGAGCCGTTGGAAATGAACAACCGTCGATTTAATGAGTGCCCTCAGGTGGCGTTTTTGCGTCAATTCAGCCACCATTGGAAATACATCCAGCCATTCAAAATGAACTGCCGCCGATTTAATTAGTGCCCCCGGTGGTGTTTTTGCGGCAATGCAGCTACCATTGGAAATACATCCAGCCTTTGGAAATGAACAACCGCCAATTTAATGAGTGCCCTCAGGTGGCGTTTTTGCGGCAATGCAGCTACCATTGGAAGTACATCCCGCCGTTCGAAATGAACAACCGCCGATTTAATGAGTGCCCTCCGGTGGCGTTTTGTGGCAATACAGCGACCATTGGAAATACATCCAGCCGTTGGAAATAAACAGCCGTCGATTTTATGAGTGCCCTCTGTTGGCGTTTTTGAAGCAATGCAGATACCATTGGAAATACATCCAGCCGTTCGAAATGAACGGCCGTCAATTTAATCAGTTTCCTCCGGGGGCATTTTTGCGGCAATGCAGCTACCATTGGAAATACATCCATCCGTTGGAAATGAACGGCAGCCGATTTAATGAGTGCCCTCCGGTGGCATTTTTGCAGCAATGCAGCTACCATTGGAAATACATCCAGCCATTCGAAATGAACGGCCGCCGATTTAATGAGTGCCCTTCGGGGGCGTTTTTGCGATAATGCAGCTACCATTGGAAATGCATGCAGCGATTCGAAATGAACGCCCGCCTATTTAATGTGTTCCCTCCGGTGGAGTTTTTGCGGCAATGCTGTGCAACCATTGGAAATACATCCAGCCGTTGGAAATGAACAGCTGCCGTTTTAATGAGTTCCCTCCAGTGGCGTTTTTGTTGCAATGCAGCTACAATTGGAAATACATCAAGCCGTTGGAAACTAACAGCAACCGATTGAATGAGACCCCCCGGTGGCGTTTTTGCAGCAATGCAGCTACCTTTGGAACTACATTGAGCTGTTGGAAATGAACACCCACCAATTTAATGAGTGCCCTCCGGTGACGTTTTTGAGGCAATGCAGCTACCATTGGAAATACATCCAGGCTTTCGAAATGAACGGCCGCCTATTTAATGCGTGCCCTCCGGTGGCGTTTTTTGGCAATACAGCTACCATTGGAAATACATCCAGCGATTCGAAATGAACGGCCGCCTCTATAATGAGGTACCTCCGGTGGCATTTTTGGGGCAATGCAGCTACCATTGGAAATACATCCAATCTTTCGAAATGAACGCCCGCCCATGTAATGTATGCCCTCCGGTGGCGTCTTTGCGGCAATGCAACTACCATTGGAAATAGATCCAGCCGTTCGAAATGAACGGCCGCCGATTTAATGAGTGCCCTCCGGTAACGTTTTTGCGGCAATGCAGCTGCCATTGGAAATAGATCCAGCCATTCGAAATGAATGGCAGCTGACTTAAAGAGTGCCCTCCGGTGGTGTTGTTGGGGAAATGCAGGTACCATTGAAAATACATTGAGCCATTGGAAATGAACGGCCGCTATTTAATGAGCTCCCTCCGGTTGCGTTTTCGCGGCAATGCAGCTAACATTGGAAATACATCCAGCCATTCGAAATGAACGGCCACCAATTTAATGAGTACCCTCCGGTGGTGTTTTTGCGGCAATGCAGCTACAATTGGAAATTCAACCAGCCGTTGGAAATTAACGGCCTCCGATTTAATGACTGCCCTCCGGTGGCGTTTTTGCGGCAATGCAGCTACCATTGGAAATACATCCAGCCGTTGGAAATAAATGCCCGCCAATTTAATGAGTGCCCTCAGGTGGCGTTTTTGCGGCAATGCAGCTACCATTGGAAGTACATCCCGCCGTTCGAAATGAACAACCGCCGATTTAATGAGTGCCCTCCGGTGGCGTTTTTGCGGCAATGCAGCTACCATTGGAATTACATCCAGCCGCTGGAAATGAACAACCGCTGATTTAATGAGTGCCCTCAGGTGGCGTTTTTGCTACAATGCAGCTACCATTGAAAGTACATCCCGCCGTTCGAAATGAACAACCGCGGATTTAATGAGTGCCCTTCGGTGGCGTTTTGCGGCAATGCAGCTACCATTCGAAATACATCGAGCCTCTGGAAATCAACGGCGCCCAATTTGATGAGTGCCTTCTGGTGGCGTTTTTGCGGCATGCCAGCTACCATTGGAAATACATCCAGCCGTTTGAAATGAATGGCCACCGATTTAATGAGATCCCTCCGGTGGCGTTTATGCTGCTATGCAGCTACCATTGGAAATAGATCCAGCCGTTGGAAATGAATGGCTGCCGATTTAATGAGTGCCCTCCGGTGGCGTTTTTGCTGCAATGCAAGCGTTCTCTGATCCTCGATCAATGAATTGATCCCTAATCATATCATCAGCAAACGTGCCAAGTCACAGTTTGTAATTAATTCCCTCAATGCAGCAATGAACAGACCAGTCGTCTCGCCCGGTGTTGTGCCCTTTTCCGACTCCTATGCAAATTCCTCCCCCCCTGATCGTATTCTATATAAAACGCTTATTAAAACAATAAAGCGAGCTAATTATAATAATTGGGAGATCCTAGTCTATATAACGGGTTTATTTAAACAATAAAGCGTGATCTTATTCTACAAATTGCGTTTTTTAACGCGGATGAAAATGTCACCAACGTCAATGTACGCTTCCGACAAAAGCGATCGTATTCTATATAATACGCTTTAAAAAAAATAAAGCGAGCTAATTATAATAATTGGGAGATCCTAGTCTATATAACACGTTTATTTAAACAATAAAGCGCGATCGTATTTTACAAAATGCGTTTGTTAAAGCGGATGGAAAAGTCACCAACGTCACTGTACGCTATGATTTCCGCAATCACAACTAATTGTACACAAATAATATTTATTTGATTTACTATAATATCCGTATGTAATGTCTTTTTTATTATGAATGAAACCCTGGTTGCATTGGATCCCGCGGTGTAAACAAATTGTTGTTTTTTTGCATTTAAAATCGGAGGGGGGGAGGAATTTGCATAGGAGTCGGAAAAGGGCACAACACCGGTCTCTGAGCACGCTGACGGAACTTGCTACTCTCAGCCACGACATTCATCTTCGGTACAAAGAAAGTTTTCTGGCGCATCACAGGCGGATTTGTAAGAAGTGCCAGTGTCGGGAAGGGAAAGAAAAATTCTCTGACCTTCTGTGCCTGAACAGTGCAGCAGTAGTGCACGTTTTCGTTTGTCCGGTATGTTGTTTGCAGTCAATGCTAGCAGCTAATTTTCGAACATCTAAATCCACGTGATGTACAACATTGTACGCTCACCTGGGGTTTCAAGCAAAGCAAGTGGTTGTGAGATTCTGATCCAAGTCATCTTCGTCGCCGATATGTTGTTTATGTAGTAGGATTGTAGTAATAGATTCAGGACAGGCACGGACGGTACATTCATAGAGTGTCTACTTAACTTCTTCCTCGGTAGTTCTCAAGCACAAGTACAAGGCTGCACATTAGTATACAGCGACACCGCAGGAAAGGAAGTGTATTACACGACACCACACTTGGGGTCATTCCGAGGTTTAATTCAGGAGTTAGCATGGGGGGGGAGAAATTGGGCAGGCATTTTACCTGCCAAAATCTGACTCCCCTGCTAAAATAGATCCTGTTTGAGATACAGACTTGTGACTTGAAGAGTAACCTTCTGTGGCATAAATAAGTAAGCACAGTGAATTTGGGGTCATTTGGAGTTTTTAGTCAGGAGTTAGCATTGGTGGTAGGATTTGGGCAGGCAAAAAAATCTGACTCCCCTGCTAAAATAGACTCTGTTGGAGATACAAACTTGTAACTTCTAGAGCAGGGGTCGGGAACCTTTTTGACTCAAAGAGCCATAAAAGCAAAAAATATTAATTTTATTTTGGGAAAGAGCCACACCATATATTATAAGACAAATTTACTAAATTGCTAAACCGGCGCCCCAGACAAAAGCTTAGTCTTCAGCACATTTATTTTTGATGATTTGATAAAAATTATGAAAAGAGAATAATGCCAGAGCCCCTGTCCCAAATTCAACAAACAGACCACTTTAAACTTGTCTCTTTCTTGCAATTACTCAAGATCGGTTCAACTCCTTTTGACCTTTTTTTTTTCATACATATTGGTTTCAAAACCAGATGCAAGCATTTATTTTGTAAAAACGTCACAACATTCTGAGAATAGGGAGCCTTATGTGCTTACCTTTGGCGAGAGATGGGAGGGAATGCTTGTACTTTTTGCATAGCTCCACCCATCCCTCCCACTCACCCAATCAAATGACTAAGTTCTCTTCCGGTGTTTTGGCGTATTTACAGTTCTGTGGATTCATCATAAAGTATCTGAACACTGAACACAGATTGTATAGTGAACTTTTAAATAAAGGATTCTTTAGCGTTGTACAGCCAAAACGAGTTTTTTTTCCCCCTTTTTTTGTGTGACACTTTGACTGTAAATTGTAGTGAAAAACGTGCCCTATATATACTGTGAAGTGTTACCTTCGGATTTAGTTTTGATTTGGTCTACGTGTACCTGAATAGGATAGACAACTCCGGTTTTGAACAAGATGGAGAAATTTTGCATGCAATCAAATTGGTCTCTGAGCCACAGATACTCATAGAAAGAGCCATATATGGCTCGCCAGCCATAGGTTCCCGACCCCTGTTCTAGAGTAACCTTCTGTGGCATCAATAAGTCAGCACAGTGAATTTGGGGTCATTTTGAGTTTTAATTCAGGAGTTAGCAGGGGGGGGGGATGGGCAGGCATCTTACCTACCAAAATCTGACTCCCCTGCTAAAATAGACTCTGTTGGAGATACAGACTTGTAATTTCTAGAGTAACCTTCTGTGGCATCAATAAGTCAGCACAGTGAATTTGGGGTCATTTGGAGTTTTAATTCAGGAGTTAGCAGGGGGGGGGGATGGGCAGGCATCATACCCACCAAAATCTGACTCCCGTGCTAAAATAGACTCTGTTGGAGATACAGACTTGTACTTTCAAGAGCAACCTCCTGTGGCATCAATAAGTCATCACAGTGAATTTGTGGTCATTTGGAGTTTTTATTCAGGAGTTAGCGGGGGGAATTTGGGCAGGCAAAAATCTGACTACCTTGCTAAAATAGACTCTGTTGGAGATACAGACTTGTAACTTGTAGAGTAACCTTCTGTGGCATCAATATGTCAGCACAGTGAATTTGAAAACTTTCAGACGTTTCTCATAATACTACTATTATTATTATTAATAGTAGTAATAAAAACGAACTAGATCTGTCGAACACCTATTCAGTAACACATCGCAAAGTGGAGGTATTCCTCTGTAGTTGGATCCCAAAACCCCAAAACATAAGGTTTAAAGCGTGTCTTATTTTGCAAACAGTATAGGCAGGGAAGTCCAATTTTAAATGAAAAAAACAACAACCATTTGTTTACACCGCGGGATCCAATGCAACCACGGTTTCATTCACAATAAAAAAGACATTACATAAGGCTATTATAGTACATCAAATAAATGCTATTTGTGTACAATTAGTTGTGATTGCGGAAATCATAGCGTACATTGACGTTGGTGAATTTTTCATCCACGATAACAATCGCATTTTGTAGAATACGATCGCACTTTATTATTTGAATACACGCGTTATATAGACTAGGATCTCCCAATTATTACAATTAGCTCGCTTTATTTTTTTAAAAAGCGTATTATATAGAATACGATTGCATTTGTCGGAAGCGTCCATTGACGTTGGTGACTTTTTCATCCGCATGAACAAACGCATTTTGTAGAATACGATCACGCTTTAATGTTTAAATAAACGCATTATCTAGACAACCCCCATTGTTATGAATAGCTCGCTTTATTGTTTTAATAAGCGTTTTATATAGAATACGATCGCTTTTGTTGGAAGCGGAGCAGAATGTGCGTTCACGCGAGAGGTGGGATTCTGTACGGGAGTCGGAATTGGGCAAACAACGGCCACCAATGAGTTCCCTCCGGTGGCGTTTTTGCGGCAATGCAGCTACCATTGGAAAGACATCCAGCCATTCAAAATGAACGGCCGCCGATTTAATGAGTGCCCTCCGGTGGCGTTTTTGCGGCAATGCAGCTACCATTAGCATACATCCAGCCGTTCGAAATGAACGGCCACCGATTTAATCAGTGCCCTCAGTTGGCGTTTTTGTGGCAATGCAGCTACCATTGGAAATACATTGAGCCGTTGGAAATTATAAGCCACCGATTTAATGAGTGCCCTCCGTTAGCATTTTTGCCCCAATACAGCTTCATTGGAAATACATCCAGCCGTCAGAAATGAACAGCCGCCGATTTAATGAGTGCCCTCCGGTGGCGTATTTTCTGGTAATGTAGCTACCATTGGAAATATATCCAGCCGTTGGAATTTAACGGCCGCCGATTTAATGACTGCCCTCCGGTGGCGTTTTTAGCAATGCAGCTACCATTGGAAATACATCCAGCCGTTGGAAATTATTGCGCGCCAATTTAATGAGTGCCCTCAGGTGGCGTTTTTGCAACAATGCAGCTAACATTGGAAGTACATCCCGCCGTTCGAAATGAACAACCCCCGATTTAATGAGTGCCCTCCGGTGGCATTTTGCGGCAATGCAGCTACAATTGGAAATGCATCCAGCCATTGGAAATACACGCCCGCCCATTTAATGTGTGTCCTCCGGAGGCGTTTTTGCGGCAATGCAGCTACCATTGGTAATACATCCAGCCGTTCGAAATTAACGGCCGCCGATTTAATGAGGACCCACCGGTGGCGTTTTCGCGGAAATGCAGAAACCATTTTAAATACATCCAGCCGTTAGAATTGAATGGCTGCCAATTTAATGAGTGCCCTCCGGTGGCGTTTTTGCGGCAATGCAGCAACCATTGCAAATACATCCAGCCGTTCGAAATGAATGGCAGCTACTTAAAGAGTGCCCTCTGGTGGCGTTGTTGGGGCAATGCAGCTACCATTGAAAATACATTGAGCCGGTGGAAATGAACGGCCGCCGATTTAATGAACTCCCTTCGGTGGCGTTTTCGCAGCAATGCAGCTACCATTGGAAATCATCCAGCCATTCAAAATGAACGGCCACCGATTTAATGAGTCCCCTCAGTTGGCATTTTTGTGGCAATGCAGCTACCATTGGAAATACATCCAGCCGTTCGAAATGAATGGCTGCTGACTAAAAGAGTGCCTTTCGGTGGCGTTTTTGCGGCAATGCAGCTACCATTGGAAATACATCCAGCCTTTCGAAATGAACGCCTGCCCATTTAATGTGTTCCCTCCAGTGGTATTTTGGGGCAATGCAGCTACCATTGGAAATACATCCATCCGTTGGAAATGAACGGCTGCTTATTTAATGAGTGCCCTCCGGTGGCGTTTTTGCGGCAATGCAGCTACCATTGCAAATACATCCAGCCGTTTCGAAATGAATGGCAGCTGACTTAAAGAGTGCCCTCTGTTGGCGTTGATGGGGCAATGCAGCTACCATTGCAAATACATCCAGCCGTTTCGAAATGAATGGCAGCTGACTTAAAGAGTGCCCTCTGTTGGCGTTGATGGGGCAATGCAGCTACCATTGGAAATACATCCAGCCGTTGGAAATGAACGCCTGCCCATTCAATGTGTTCCCTCCAGTGGTATTTTGGGGCAATGCAGCTACCATTGGAAATACATCCAGCCGTTGGAAATGAACGGCAGCCGATTGAATGATACCCCCCCGGTGGCGTTTTTGCGGCAATGCAGCTACCATTGGAAATACATCCAGCCATTCGAAATGAACAGCTGCCCATTTAATGAGTGCTCTCAGGTGGCGTTTTTGGGTCAATGCAGCTACCATTGGAAATACATCCAGCCATTCGAAATGAACGGCCGCCGATTTAATGAGCTCCCTCCGGTGGCGTTTTTGCGGCAATGCAGCTACCATTGGAAATACATCCAGCCGTTGGAAATGAACGCCCGCCAATTTAATGAGTGCCCTCAGGTGGCGTTTTTGCGGCAGTGCAGCTACCCTTGGAAGTACATCCCGCCGTTTGAAATGAACAACCGCCTATTTAATGAGTGCCCTCTGGTGGCGTTTTTGCGGCCACACTGCTACCATTGGAAATAAATCGAGCCTTTGGAGATGAACAGCGCCCAATTCAATGAGTGCCCTCCGGTGCAGTTTTTGCGGCAATGCAGCTACCATTGGAAATACATCCAGCCGTTGGAAATGAACGCCTGCCCATTCAATGTGTTCCCTCCAGTGGTATTTTGGGGCAATGCAGCTACCATTGGAAATACATCCAGCCGTTGGAAATGAACGGCAGCCGATTGAATGATACCCCCCCGGTGGCGTTTTTGCGGCAATGCAGCTACCATTGGAAATACATCCAGCCATTCGAAATGAACAGCCGCCCATTTAATGAGTGCTCTCAGGTGGCGTTTTTGGGTCAATGCAGCTACCATTGGAAATACATCCAGCCATTCGAAATGAACGGCCACCGATTTAATGAATCCCCTCAGTTGGCGTTTTTGTGGCAATGCAGCTACCATTGGAAATACATTGAGCCGTTGGAAAGTAACGGCCACCGATTTAATGAGTGCCCTCCGTTGGCATTTTTGCCCCAATACAGCTACCATTGGAAATACATCCAGCCATCGGAAATGAACAGCCGCCGATTAAATGAGTGCCCTCCGGTGGCTTTGTTTGGGCAATGCAGCTACCATTAAAAATACATTGAGCCGATGGAAATGAACGGCCGCCATTTAATGAGCTCCCTCCGGTGGCCTGTTTGCGGCAATGCAGCTACCATTGGAATTACATCCAGCCATTCGAAATGAACGGCCACCGATTTAATGAGTCCAGTCAGTTGGCGTTTTTGTGGCAATGCAGCTACAATTGGAATTACATTGAGCCGTTGAAAATCAACGGTTTCGATTTAATGA
Organism: Urocampus carinirostris; assembly: GCF_059441175.1. Taxonomy (NCBI): domain Eukaryota; kingdom Metazoa; phylum Chordata; class Actinopteri; order Syngnathiformes; family Syngnathidae; genus Urocampus; species Urocampus carinirostris. The sequence goes on from NW_028283129.1 coordinate 417,981, forward strand.
GTGCCATCCGTTGGCATTTTTGCCCCAATATAGCTACCATTGGAAATACATCCAGCCGTCGGAAATGAACAGCCGCCGATTTAAAGAGTCTCCTCCAGTGGCATTTTTGCGGCAATGCAGCTATCATTGGAAATACATCAAGCCGTTCAAAATGAACGGCCGCCGATTTAATGAGTGCCCTTCGGTTGCGTTTTTGTGGCAATGCAGCTACCATTGGAAATACATTGAGCCGTTTGAAATTAACGGCAACCGATTTAATGAGTGCCCTCTGTTGGCATTTTTGCCCCAATACAGGTACCATTGGAAATATATCCAGCCGTCGGAAATGAACAGCTGCCGATTTAATGAGTGCACTTCGGCGGCTTGTTTGCGGAAATGCAGCTACCATTGGAAATACATCCAGCCGTTCAAAATGAACGGCCACCGATTTAATGAATGCCCTCCGGTGGCGTTTTTGCGGCAATGTAGCTACCTTTGGAAATTCATCCAGCCTTTGGAAATTAACGGCCGCCGATTTAATGACTGTCCTCCGGTGGAGTTTTTGCGGCAATGCAGCTATCATCGGAAATACATCCAGCCGTTGGAAATGAATGCCTGCCAATTTAATGAGTGCCCTCAGGTGGCGTTTTTGCGGCAATGCAGCGTCCATTGGAAGTACATCCCGCCGTTCGAAATGAACAACCGCCAATTTTTTGAGTGTCCTACGGTGGCGTTTTGCGAAAATGCAGTTACCATTGGAATTACATTGAGCCGTTGAAAATCAACGGTTCCGATTTAATGAGTGCCATCCGTTGGCATTTTTGCCCCAATAAAGCTACCATTGGAAATACATCCAGCCGTTCGAAATGGATGGCTGCCGACTAAAAGAGTGCCTTCCGGTGGTGTTGTTGGGGCAATGCAGCTACCATTGAAAATACATCTAGCCATTCGAAATGAACGGCCGCTGATTTAATGAGTGACCTTTTGGTGGCGTTTTTGCGGCAATGTAGCTACCTTTGGAAATTCATCCAGCCTTTGAAAATTAACAGCCGCCGATTTAATGACTGTCCTCCGGTGGAGTTTTTGCGGCAATGCAGCTATCATCGTAAATACATCCAGCCGTTGGAAATGAATGCCTGCGAATTTAATGAGTGCCCTCAGGTGGCGTTTTTGCGGCAATGCAGCGTCCATTGGAAGTACATCCCGCCGTTCGAAATGAACAACCGCCAATTTTTTGAGTGTCCTACGGTGGCGTTTTGCGGCAATGCAGCTACCATTGGTAATATATCAAACCGTTCGAAATGAACGGCCGCCGATTTAATGAGTACCCTTCGGTGGCGTTTTTGCGGAAATGCAGCAACCATTTGAAATAATCCCGCCGTTGGAATTAAACGGCCGCCATTTTTATGAGTGCCCTCCGGTGGCGTTTTTGCGGCAATGCAGCAACCATTGCAAATACATCCAGCCATTCGAATTGAACGGCCACCGATTTAATGAGTCCCCTCAGTTGGCGTTTTTGTGGCAATGCAGCTACAATTGGAATTACATTGAGCCGTTGAAAATCAACGGTTCCGATTTATTGAGTGCCATCCGTTGGCATTTTTGCCCCAATACAGCTACCATTGGAAATACATCCAACCGTCGGAAATGAACAGCCGCCGATTTAAAGAGTCTCCTCCGGTGGCGTTTTTGTGGCAATGCAGCTACCATTGGATAACGTGGTCGGCGGCGCCCTCTGTTGGCTGCGGCTGCATCGGCTCGCTACAACGGGTCAGGTGCAATCGACATTTCGTTCTGTGTACATTGTTACACAGAATGACAATACAAGGAAATTATTATTATTATTATTATTATTATATACATCCAGCCGTTGGAAATGAATGCTCGCCAATTTAATGAGTGCCCTCAGGTGGCGTTTTTGCAGCAATGCAGCTACCATCGGAAATACATCCAGCCATTCAAAATGAACGGCCACCAGTTTAATGAGTCCCCTCAGTTGGCGTTTTTGTGGCAATGCAGCTACCATTGGAAATACATTGAGCCGTTGGAAATTAACGGCCATCGATTTAATGAGTGCCCTCTGTTGGCATATTTGCCCCAATACAGGTACCATTGGAAATACATCCAGCCGTCGGAAATGAACAGCTGCCGATTTCGAAATGGATGGCTGCCGACTAAAAGAGTGCCTTCCGGTGGTGTTGTTGGGGCAATGCAGCTACCATTGAAAATACATTGAGCTGTTGGAAATGAACGGCCGCCGATTTAATGAGCTCCCTCCGGTGGCGTTTTTGCGGCAATGCAGCTACCATTGGAAATACACTTAGCCATTCGAAATGAACGGCCGCTGATTTAATGAGTGACCTTTTCGTGGTGTTTTTGCGGCAATGCAGCTACCATTGGAAATACATCCAGCCATTCGAAATAAATGGCCGCCTATATAATGAGTGCCCTCTGTGGCATTGTTAGGGAAATGCAGCTACCATTGGAAATACATCCAATCTTTCGAAATGAACGCCTGCCCATTTAATGAGTTCCCTCAGGTGGCGTTTTTGCAGCAATGCAGTTACCATTGGAAGTACATCCCGCCGTTCGAAATGAACAACCGCCAATTCAATGAGTGTCCTCCGGTGGCGTTTTGCGGCAATGCAGCTACCATTGGAATAACAACCAGCCTTTGGAAATGAACAACCGCCCATTTAATGTTTGCCCTCCGTTGGCATTTTTGCCCCAAATCAGCTACCACTGGAAAACATCCAGCCGTCGGAAATGAACAGCCGCCGATTTAATGAGTGCCCTCCGGTGGCTTTGTTGGGGCAATGCAACTACCATTAAAAATACATTGAGCCGATGGAAATGAACGGCCGCCATTTAATGAGTGCCATCCGTTGGCATTTTTGCCCAAAAACAGCTACCATTGGAAATACATCCAGCCGTCGGAAATGAACAGCCGCCGATTTAAAGAGTGCCTTCCGGTGGCGTTTTTGCGGCATTGCAGCTACATATGGAAATACATCAAGCCGTTCAAAATGAACGGCCGCCGATTTAATGAGTGCCCCCCGGTGGCGTTCTTGCGGCAATGCAGCTACTATTGGAAATTCATCCAGCCGTTGGAAATTAATGGCCGCCGATTTAATGACTGCCCTCCGGTGGCGTTTTTGTGGCAATGCAGCTACCATTGGATATACATCCAGCCGTTGGAAATGAATGCCAGCCGATTTAATGAGTGCCCTCAGGTGGCGTTTTTGCGTCATTGCAGCTACCGTTTGAAATACATCCAGCAATTCAAAATGAACAGCCATCAGTTTAATGAGTCCCCTCAGTTGGAAAATAACAGCCGCCGATTTAATGACTGCCCCCCGGTGGAGTTTTTGCGTCAATGCAGCTATCATCGGAAATACATCCAGCCGTTCGAAATGAACGCCCGCTGATTAAATGAGTGCCCTCGGGTGGCGTTTATGCGGCAATGCAGCTACCAATGGAAATACATCCAGCCGTTGGAAATGAACGGCCGCCAATTTAATGAGAGCCCCCCGGTTGCCTTTTTCCTGCAATGCAGCTACCATTGAAAATACATTGAGACGTTGGAAATGAACGCCCGCCGATTTAGTGAGTTCCATCCGGTGGCGTTTTTGCGGCAATGCAGCTACCATTGGAAATACATGCAGCCGTTCGAAATGAACGCCCGCCGATTAAATGAGTGCCCTCGGGTGGCGTTTATGCGGCAATGCAGCTACCAATGGAAATACATCCAGCCGTTGGAAATGAACGGCCGCCAATATAATGAGAGCCCCCCGGTTGCCTTTTTCCTGCAATGCAGCTACCATTGAAAATACATTGAGACGTTGGAAATGAACGCCCGCCGATTTAGTGAGTTCCATCCGGTGGCGTTTTTGCGGCAATGCAGCTACCATTGGAAATACATCCAGCCATTCGAAATCAACGCCCACCGATTTAGTGAGTTCCCTCCGGTGGCGTTTTTGCGGCAATGCAGCTACCATTGGAAATACATCCAGCCATTCGAAATGAACGGCCGCCGATTTAATGAGTGCCCTCCGGTTTTGTTTTTGCGGCAATGCAGCTACCATTGGAAATACATCGAGGAGTTGGAAATGAATCGCTGCTGATTTAATGAGTGCCCTCCGGTGGCGTTTTTGGGGCAATGCAACTACCATTGGTAATACATCGAGCTGTTGGAAATGAACGTCTGCCGATTTAATGAGTGCCCTCCGGTGGCGTTTTTGGGGCAATGCAGCTACCATTGGTAATACATCCAGCCGTTCGAAATGAATGGCTGCTGACTAAAAGATTGCCTTCCGGTGGCGTTGTTGGGGCAATGCAGCCACCGTTAAAAATACATTGAGCCGTTGGAAATGAACGGCCGCCGATTTAATAAGCTCCCTGCGGTGGCGTTTTTGCGGATATGCAGCTACCATTGGAAATACATCTAGCCATTTGAAATGAACGGCCGCCGAATTAATGAGTGCCCTCCGGTGGCGTTTTTGTGGCAATGCAGCTACCATTGGAAATACATCCAACCTTTCGAAATGAACACCTGCCCATTCAATGTGTTCCCTATAGTGGTATTTTGCGGCAATGCAGCTACCATTGGAAATACATCCAGCCGTTCGAAATGAACGGCCGCCGATTTAATGAGTGCCCTCCGGTTTTGTTTTTGCGGCAATGCAGCTACCATTGGAAATACATCCAGCCGTTCGAAATGAACAGCCGCCGATTAAATGAGTGCCCTCCGGTGGCGTTTTTGCAGCAATGCAGCTACCATTGGAAATACATCGAGCAGTTGGAAATGAACGCCCGCCGATTTAATGAGTGCCCTCCGGTGGCGTTTTTGCAGCTATGCAGCTACCATTGGAAATACATCCAGTCATCCGAAATGGACAGCCGCCGATTTAATGAGTGCTCTCCGGTGGCGTTTTTGCGGCAATGCAGGTACAATTGGATATACATCCAGCCATTCGAAATGAACTCCCGCCGATTTAGTGAGTGCCCTCCGGTGGCGTTTTTGCGGCAATGCAGCTACCATTGGAAATACATCGAGCTGTTGGAAATGAACATCTGCCGATTTAATGACTGCCCTCCGGTGGCTTTTTGAGGCAATGCAGCTACCATTGGAACTACATCGAGCCGTTGGAAATGAATGGCAGCCGTTTTAATGAGTGTCTCTGGTGGCGTTTTTGCAGCAATGCAGCTACCATTGGAAATGTAATAAGCCGTTGGAAATGAATGGCTGCCAATTTAATGAGTGCCCTTCGGTGGCGTTCTTGCGACAATGCAGCGACTATTGGAAATACATCCAGCCGTTCGAAAAATATGCCCGCCAATTTAATGAGTGCCCTCCGGTGGCGTTCTTGCGGCAATGCAGCTACCATTGGAAATACATCGAGCCATTCAAAACTAACGGCCGCCGATTTAATGAGTGCCCTCCCCTGGCGTTTTTGCGGCAATGCAGCTACTATTGGAATTACATCGAGCCGTTGGAAATGAACGGCCGCCGATTTAATGAGTGCCCTCCGGTGGCGTTTTTGCGGCAATGCAGCTACTATTGGAAATACATCGAGCCGTTGGAAATGAACGGCCGCCGATTTAATGAGTGCCCTCCGGTGGCGTTCTTGCGGCAATGCAGCTACCAATGGAAATACATCGAGCCGTTGGAAATGAACGGCATTTGATTTAATGAGTGCCCTCCGATGGCGTTTTTGCGGCAATGCAGCTACCATTGGAAATACATCGAGTCGTTCGAAATTAACCGCCGCCGATTTAATGAGTGCCCTCCGGTGGCGTTTTTGGGGCAATGAAACTACCATTGGAAATTCGTCAAGCTGTTCGAAATGAACAGCCGCCGATTTAATGAGTGCCCTCCGGTGGCGTTCTTGCGGCAATGCAGCTACCATTGGAAATACATCCAGCCGTTGGAAAAGAACGGCCGCCAATTTTATGAGTGCCCTCCGGTGGCGTTCTTGCGGCAATGCATCTACCACTGGAAATACATGCAGCCGTTCGAAATTAACGCCCACCGATTTAATGAGTGCACTTCGGTTGCGTTTTTGCGGCAATGCAGCTACCATTGGAAATACATCGAGCAGTTGGAAATGAACGCCCGCCGATTTAATGAGTGCCCTCCGGTGGCGTTTTTGCAGCTATGCAGCTACCATTGGAAATACATCCAGTCATCCGAAATGGACAGCCGCCGATTTAATGAGTGCTCTCCGGTGGCGTTTTTGCGGCAATGCAGGTACAATTGGATATACATCCAGCCATTCGAAATGAACGCCCGCCGATTTAGTGAGTGCCCTCCGGTGGCGTTTTTGCGGCAATGCAGCTACCATTGGAAATACATCGAGCTGTTGGAAATGAACATCTGCCGATTTAATGACTGCCCTCCGGTCGCTTTTTGCGGCAATGCAGCTACCATTGGAACTACATCGAGCCGTTGAAAATGAATGGCCGCCAATTGAATGAGTGCCCTCCGGTGGCGTTCTTGCGGCAATGCAGCTACCATTTGAAATACATCCAGCCATTCAAAATGAACGGCCGCCGACTTAATGAGTGCCCTCCGGTGGCGTTTTTGCGGCAATGCAGCTACTGTTGGAATTACATCGAGCCGTTGGAAATGAACGACCGCCGATTTAATGAGTGCCCTCCGGTGGCGTTCTTGCGGCAATGCAGCTACCATTGGAAATACATCGAGCTGTTTGAAATTAACCGCCGCCGATTTAATGAGTGCCCTCCGGTGGCGTTTTTGGGGCAATGAAACTACCATTGGAAATTCGTCAAGCTGTTCGAAAAGAACAGCCGCCGATTTAATGAGTGCCCTCCGGTGGCGTTCTTGCGGCAATGCATCTACCACTGGAAATACATGCAGCCGTTCGAAATTAACGCCCACCGATTTAATGAGTGCACTTCGGTTGCGTTTTTGGGGCAATCTAGCTAGCTTTAAAAATACATTTAGCCTTTGGAAATGAACGGCCGCCAATTTACTGAGTGCCCTCCAGTGGTGTTCTTGCGGCAATGCAGCTTCCATTGGAAATACATCCAGCCGTTCGAAATTAACGCCCACCGATTTAATGAGTGCACTTCGGTTGCATTATTGCGGCAATGCAGCTACCAATGGAAATACATCGAGCCGTTGGAAATGAACGGCATTTGATTTAATGAGTGCCCTCCGATGGCGTTTTTGCAGCAATGCAGCTACCATTGGAAATACATCGAGCCGTTGTAAATGAACGGCAGCCGATTTAATGAGTGCCCTGGGTGGCGTATTTGCGGAAATGCAGCTAGCATCGGAAATACATCGAGTCGTTTTAAATGAACGGCAGCCGATTTAATGAGTGCCCTGGGTGGCGTATTTGCGGCAATGCAGCTACCATCGGAAATACAATGAGCCGTTGGAAATGAACGGCAGCCGATTTGATGAGCGCCCTCCGGTGGCATTCTTACGGCAATGCAGCTACCATTGGAAATACATCCAGCCGTTCGAAATGAACGCCTGCCAATTTAATGATGCACACCGGTGGCATTTTTGGGGGAATGCAACTACCTTTAAAAATACATTGAGCCGTTAGAAATGAACTGCCGCCAATTTAATGAGTGCCCTTCGGTGGCGTTTTTGCGGCAATGCAGCTACCATTGGACATACATCCAACCATTCGAAATGAACGGCCGCCGATTTGATGAGTGCCCTCCGGTGGCGTTTTTGCGGCAATGCAGCTACGATTGGAAATACATCGAGCCGTTGGAAATTAACAGCCGCCGATTTAATGAGTGCCCTCCGGTCGCTTTTTGCGGCAATGCAGCTACCATTGGAAATACATCGAGACGTTGGAAATGAATGGGAGCCGATTTAATGAGTGTCTCCGGTGGCGTTTTTGCAGCAATGCAGCTACCATTGGACATACATCCAACCATTCGAAATGAACGGCTGCCGATTTAATGAGTGCCCTCCGGTGGCGTTTTTGCGGCAATGCAGCTACGATTGGAAATACATCGAGCCGTTGGAAATTAACAGCCGCCGATTTAATGAGTGCCCTCCGGTCGCTTTTTGCGGCAATGCAGCTACCATTGGAAATACATCGAGACGTTGGAAATGAATGGCAGCCGATTTAATGAGTGTCTCCGGTGGCGTTTTTGCAGCAATGCAGCTACCATTGGAAATACAATAAGCCGTTGGAAATGAACGGCTGCCAATTTAATGAGTGCCCTTCGGTGGCGTTCTTGCGGCAATGCAGCTACCATTGGAAATACATCGAGCCGTTGGAAATGAAATGCCACCAATTTATTGAGTGCCCTCCCGTTGCTTTTCGCGGCAATGCAGCTACCATTGGAAATACATCCAGCCATTCGAAATAAACGTCCGCCGATTTAATGAGTGCCCTCTGGTGGCGTTTTTGCGGCAATGCAGCTACTATTGGAAATACATCGAGCCGTTGGAAATGAACGGCCGCCAATTTAATGAGTGTTCTCCGGTGGCGTTTTTGGGGCAATGCAGCTACCATTGGAAATACATCCAGCCGTTCGAAATGAACGCCCACCGATTTAATGAGTGCACTCCGGTTGCGTTTTTGGGGCAATGCAGCTACCTTCAAAAATACATTGAGCCGTTAGAAATGAACGGCCGCCAATTAAATGAGTGCCCTCCGGTGGCGTTTTGGCGGCAATGCAGCTACCATTGCAAATACATCGAGCCGATGGAAATGAACGGCCGCCGATTTAATGAGTGCCCTCCGGTGGCGTTTTTGGGGCAATGCGGCTACCATTGGAAATACATCCAGCCGTTGGAAATGAACGGCAGCCGATTTACTGAGTGTCTCCGGTGGCGTTTTTGCAGCAATGCAGCTACCATTGGAAATGTGTTGGGAAAGATGTCAGTGACTATGCTGGGTGAATAAACAGACTGGTTTGCACAATGTTCCTCCACCTAACTTGTTGTTCAGAATGCGGCAGGTAGACTTTTGACTAAGACCAAAAAGTTTGAGCATATTACTCCTGTATTGGCCAACTCTCACTGGCTCCCAGTCCACTTAAGATGTGACTTTAAGGTTCTCTTATTAACATATACATGTTTGCATGGGCTTGCACCCTCTTATCTCTCAGATTTGATTTCCCCCTATGTTCCTGCACGGAGTCTGCGCTCGGAAAATGCCGGTCTAATTGTGACTCCGAGAGCCATGAAGTCTGCGGGCTCGAGAGCGTTCTCCATCCGGGCCCCGGTGTTATGGAACGCCCTGCCTCTGGAGATAAGATCTGCAACCTCAACGGAAGTTTTTAAATCGAGGCTTAAGACACACTTCTATTCCAAAGCATTTGATTGATGCCCACCTCATATTCTGTATTGGCCTGTCTTTTTCCGACGCCTGCCTGGCTGATACGAAGGAGAAGGATGATTAGGGATGGGTCAGCGGACCGGCGTCTGACATGCAGCATGTCAACCCCTGCATTTACCAGCTGGCAGAGACGGGAGGCAGCGTCATGGCCGTCATAGACTTTCTGGACTGGTTTGCAGGCTGGGGGCGTTGTTGATTTCATGCACTTTCCGGACATTTTAAACATCTTACCTAATGTTTACTATTATGTGTACAGTAATACTAATTGTAATTCACCCTGGTCAATCCTGGAAGGGGGATTACCACATGTGAGGTCCTTTCTCAAGGTTTCTCTTTTCTCCTCACACTGAGGTTTTTGAGTTTTTCCTTGCCCGCATGCTGGTTTAAGATCAGGTAATTGTGTAATTTTGTAACTGTAATCCTGTGCAGTCCTTTGAGACATTTTTTTCATTAAGGGCTATTTAAATAAATTTGACTTGACTTGACTAGCACAAAGTGATGGGTGTCTTTAAAGGCATTGATACCTTACCCCGCCCTCCATGCATACAAATGTCCAGGAGTATTCTGCAGTCCCTCGAAAATAAAGAGGCCATCAACAATAACATGTGAGAATGTTATCAATTTGAGAAACTGCCAGTCGGATCATGCACAGCTGAGACAACCCTAAAAAGAAGCACTATTGAGAAAACAAAACATCAGTGCAACTTTTGAGGACATCACAGTTTGCTAAAAACATTGTGCAAGTTGTGCAGTTGCATTTAGAAAGTAGTGCGGTTTGATGTTGTTCAGTTCATAGCTCAAGCCTGTGTTATTACCCCAACAAGTAGCACTTACAATTGCATGTATTAAAGTCAGTGCCCTTGTAGGGTGAGTAAACAGACTGGTCGACACAATGACCCTCCAGCTAACTTTTTGTGTATAATGAATTGATGGGTGTCTTTAAAGTCATTGCAACCTTACCCCGCCCTCCATGTATACAAATGTCCAGGAGTAATCTGAAGTCCCTCAAAAATAAAGAGGCCATCAACAATAACATGTGAGATTATTATCAATCTGAGAAACGTGCCCCGCCCTCCATGCATACAAATGTCCAGGAGTATTATGCAGCCCCTCAAACATTGAGTGGCCATCCACACGATTCTTTCTGATTGTTGTCAATCAGAGAAACCCACCCATTGGATCATTTGCAGCTGAGACAAACCCAAAACAAGGCACTGGTGCGTCAACATGACATAAACAATAGCAATAACTGCAGAGGCCATCAACACAAGGTGTGAGATTGTCTTTAATCGGAAACAGCCACCCGTTGGATCATTCAAAGCTGAGACAACCCCAAAATGAAGCACTTATGAGAATAAAAAACATCAGTGCAACTTTTCAGGACATCACAGTTTGCTAAAAACATTATCCAAGTTATGCAGTTGCATTTAGAGAGTAGTGCCGTTTGATGTTGTTGGGCTCGATAACCTTCCATGCCTGTGCTATGACCCCAACAGGTAGCACTTACAATTGCACGGATTAAAGTCAGTGCCCTTGTAGGGTGAGTAAACAGACTGGTCGACACAATGACCTTCCAGCTAACTTAGTGTGTAGCATGAATTGATGAGTGTCTTTAAAGTCATTGCAACCTTACTCGCCCTCCATGCAATCAAATATCCAGGAGTATTATGCAGCCCCTCGACCATTGAGTGGCCATCAACACGAAGCTTTGAGATTGTTATTAATTGAAAAAAAAACAACCCATTGGACCATGCACAGCTGAGACAGCCCCAAAAAGAAGCACTTATGAGACTACAAAACATCAGTGCATATTTTGAGGACATCACAGTTTGCTTAAAACATCCAAAATATGCAACTGCATCTAGCGAGTAGTTCTTCCTTAAAAGACAGTAAAGCAGAGTTTTCATGAATGGGGGAAGGAAGTCGTGTGTAAAAGTGACTTAAACCAAAGCACTTACCACAGCAATAGTTTAAGTCAGTGCTTCCAGTCGGGTTGTGGTAATCAAAAATGAGATCAGCTCTTACACATAGGAAATCCCTGCAGTGTGTGGAAAGCTTGTGAGATGAACACCTTCACTTGTGGTCAATTGAAACCTGTCACAGAAGAAGACATTTTCATTTCCGACCAGTCCTTGTACAAAGACAACAAAACTACCCCAACAAGAAGAACTTATTATTCTCAAAATACAAACGAGTGCTTTTGTCAGAGCAATTTTGGTTACAAATAAACCAATGGTATTGAAAAAAAACAAAACCGAAAGGACACATTTAAGGCATTTCCATGCTAAATGACCTCTACAAGTGCTGTTTGATGCTGTTCAGCTCATAGCTCATGTCTGTGCTATTGCCCCAACAAGTAGCACTTAGTATTGCATAATTTCAATTCAGTGCTCATGTTGGGTGAAAAAAAAGACTGGTTTGCACAATGTTCCTCCAGCTTACTCGTTGTTTAGCATGAAGTGATGGGTGTCTTTAAAGGCATTGATACCTTACCCCCCCCCTTCCATGCACAAAAATGTCCAAGAGTATTCTGCAGTCCCTCGAAAATGTGAAACTGTTATCAATTTGAGAAACCCGCCAGTCGGATCATGCACAGCTGAGATAACCCTAAAAAAGAAGCACTATTGAGAAAACAAAACATCAGTGCAACTTTTGATGACATCACAGTTTGCTAAAAACATTATCCAAGTCATGCAGTTGCATTTAGAAAGTATTGCCTTTTGATGTTGTTCAGTTCATAGCTCAAGCCTGTGTTATTACCCCAACAAGTAGCACTTACAATTGATGTATTAAAATCAGTGCCCTTGTAGGGTGAGTAAATAGACTGGTCGACACAATGACCCTCCAGCTAACTTGTTTTGTAGCATAAATTGATGGGTGTCTTTGAAGTCATTGCAATGTGATTGTTGTCAATCAGAGAAACCCACCCATTGGATCATTTGCAGCTGAGAAAAAACAAAAAGGAAGCACTTATGAGAATACAAAACATCAATGCAGTTTTTGAGAACATCAGAGTTTGCTAAAAACAAGTTATTCAGCTCCATCTAGCGAGTAATTCTTCCTTAAAAGACAGGTTACCCGAGTTCTCATGAATGGCGGAAGGAACTCGTGCGTAGATATGACCTAAACCAAAGCAATTACCACAGCAATAGTTTAAGTCAGTGTTTCCAGTCGGGTTGTGGTAATCAAAAATGAGATCAGCTCTTACACATAGGAAATCCCTGCAGTGTGTGGAAAGCTTGTGAGATGAACACCTTCACTCGTGGTCAATTGAAACCTGTCACAGAAGAAGACATTTTCATTTCTGACCAGTCCTTGTACAAAGACAACAAAACTACCCCTAGAAGAAGCACTTATTATTCTCAAAATACAAACAAGTGCTTTTGTCAGAGCAATTTTGGTGACAAATGAACCAATGGAATTGAAATAAAACAAAACAAAAAGGACACATTTAAAGCATTTCCATGCTAAATAACCTCTACAACTGCTGTTTGATGCCCAAAAGAAAGCACTTATGAGAATACAAAACATCAGTGCAACTTTTGAGAACATCAGAATTTGCTAAAAACAAGATATGCAGCTCCATCTAGCGAGTAATTTGTCGTTAAAAGAAAGCTTAGCCGAGATTTAATGATTTAGACAAGGCACTGTTGCCCTCCATGCATTCAAATATCCAGGAGTATTATGCAGCCCCTCGACCGTTGAGTGGCCATCAACACGAAGCTTTGAAATTGTTATTAATTGAAAAAAAAACCACCCGTTGGATCATGCACAGCTGAGACAACTGCACTTATGTTACTACAAACATCAGTGCAACTTTTGAGGACATCAGTTTGCTAAAAACAAGTTATGCAGCACCATCTAGCGAGTAATTCTTCCTTAAAATACAGCTTAGCCGATATTTCATGACTTAGGCAAGGTACTGGTGCGTCAACATGACACAAACAATAGAAATAACTGCAGAGGCCATCAACACAAGGTTTGAGAATGTCTTTAATCGGAAAAACCCACCCGTTGGATCATGCAAAGCTGAGACAACCCCAAAATGAAGCATTTATGAGAATAAAAAAACATCAGTGCAACTTTTGAGGACATCACAGTTTGCTAAAAACATTATCCAAGTGATGCAGTTATATTTAGACAGTAGTGCCGTTTGATGTTGTTCGGCTCGATAACCTTCCATGCCTGTGCTATTACCCCAACAAGTAGCACTTACTTGTTACTTGCATGGATTAAAGTCAGTGCCCTTGAAGGGTGAGTAAACAGACTGGTCGACACAATGACCCTCCAGCTAACTTGTTGTGTAGCAACTGATGGTTGTCTTTAAAGTCATTGCAACCTTACCCCGCCCTTCATGTATACAAATGTCCAGGAGTAATCTGAAGTCCCTCAAAAATAAAAAGGCATCAAAATAACATGTGAGATTATTATCAATCTGGGAAACGTGCCCCGCCCTCCATGCATACAAATATCCAGGAGTATTATGCAGCACCTCAAACATTGAGTGGCCATCCACACGATTCTTTCTGATCGTTGTCAATCAGAGAAACCCACCCATTGGATCATTTGCAGCTGAGAGAAACCCAAAAGGAAGCACTTATGAGATTACAAAACATCAGTGAAACTTTTGAGAACATCAAAGTTTGCTAAAAAAAAGTTATGCAGCTCCATATAGCGAGTAATTCTTCATTAAAAGAAAGCTTAGCCGAGATTTCATCACTTAGGCAAGGCACTGGTGCGTCAACATGACATAAACAATAGCAATAACTGCAGAAGCCATCAACACAAGGTTTAAGATTGTCTTTAATCGAAAAAACCCACCCGTAGGATCATGCAAAGCTGAGACAACCCCAAAATGAAGCACTTATGAGAATAAAAAACATCAGTGCAACTTTTGAGGACATCACAGTTTGCTAAAAACATTATCCAAGTTATGCAGTTGCATTAAGAGAGTAGTGCTGTTTGATGTTGTTCAGCTTGATAACCTTCCATGCCTGTGCTATTACCCCAACAAGTAGCACTTACAATTGCATGGATTAAAGTCAATGCCCTTGTAGGGTGAGTAAACAGACTGGTCGACACAATGACCCTCCAGCTAACTTGTTGTGAAGCATGAATTGATGGGTGTCTTTAAAGTCATTGCAACCATACCCCGCCCTCCATGCATTCAAATATCCAGGAGTATTATGTAGCCCCTCGACCTCTGAGTGGCCATCAACAGGACACAGGTGCGGACACAACCTGAGTTCTTTTTAATGGGGGGGTGAACATAAAGTGCTCCAATGGAGAAAGGACAACATCAAAAAATCCAATCAAGGTAAAGGCAGGTCTGACCAAATGTAGTGCTTACAGCTTCCGCTGGATAGTCGGTGGTCACTGCTTTCAAGTGCTCATCATAGTAATTAATTGAGTCAGCATCCAACTGACCGTCTTATGTTTTTTCCCCAAGATTTTACCTTTTCTTGCTTTTTCCTATTCTTCTCAAGTTTTTATTCAGCTCCTTTCTTTTGCCTTCTTTTTTAATTATTCTATTGCTTAGTTTTTTTTCCAGCTTTTTCTTTCTTTTTAATTTTGTTATTATTTTGATTGATTTTTTTTCTTCTTTTTTTCAAATTGCTCTCACCACTACATAAATATTTTTTTGGGTTGTCAGAGCAAGTCCGTGGGTGGGACACGGCCTTTGCACCTCCTTCGCCCTTGGTAAAGCTCCTGTTCTTGTGTCATGCACATAACTCTGTTGACTGTTATAAAGCGCATCCACTGCGGTGCTTTATTCTCTTTGAGAGATGCTTCTGGTGTTACATCTCTTTTGTGTATTGATAACATTTATTCAATTATTTTAAATAATGAAGCCTAATATCAACAGTTGCTGGAGTCCCCAAATTATATATATATATATATATATATATATATATATATATATATATATATATATATATATATATATATACCGTAAATTCCGGAATATAAGCTGCTACTCTTTTCCCAAACTTTCAACCCTGCAGCTTATTCAGTGATGCGGCCAATTTATGAAATTTTTCTAACGGCTGCCAGCGACGCTCGAGTACAAAAGGTAAGATTTAGACCGTTATAATATATGCCCCGAGGAAGACTGCAACTTCTTGGCTTTTGCACAAATTAAATTAGCGTAAACATACCCTCATCATGCAAAATGCAAAAAGAAAGGCACATGACGCAGCTTTCAAGCTAAAAGCAATCGAGCAGTCCGATAAAGAAGGAAACAGAGCTACTGCACGTAAACTTTACCAGACCCGTTTCCTGTGTTGCGAGCGTGTTGCTAGCGTGTTTTGGAATAGGGGAGCGTGGGACGACGTCTAAATGACAAAGTTTCTTTCCGACACCGAGGAAGACGACTTTGATGAAATGATCTGCATTTATACAGCGCTTTTCAAGTCAAAAGCACTTTACAGTGTGCTTCACATTTTCCCAATAGTGGCTGTGCAGCCATATAAGGCGCTAACCTGCTTATTGCGGGCTTTAGGGGTTCAGTGTCTTACCCAAGGACACTTCGACATGTAACACTGAGGAGCCGGGATTCGAACTGCGATCTCTTGATCCCAAGGCGAGCTCTAGATTACCAGGTGTTGTGACTCATTTCATTTGCAGATAGGCTTGGGGAGTAACGTAATACATGTAACGGTAAAAACCGGTTTGGACTCATTTTCATTTTGTTTCTGTCAAATTTTATGTTAGTTTTGCCGGAGTTAAAAGACATTAACGCCAGGTAAGAAAGATTACAAGGTGTTGTGACTCATTTCATTTGCAGGCAGGATTGGGGAGTAACGTAATACATGTAACGATAAATACCGGTTTGGACTTATTTTCATTTTGTTTCTGTCAAATGTGATGTTAGTTTTACCAGAGTTAAAAGACATTAACGCCAGGTAAGAAAGATTACCAGGTGTGGTGACTCATTTAATTTGCAGGCAGGCTTGGGGAGTACCGGACTACATGTAACGGTAAAAACCTGTTTGGACTTATTTTCATTTTGTTTCTGTCGAATTTTATGTTAGTTTTGCCGGAGTTGATTAACGCCATGTGAGAAAGATTACCAGGTGTTGTGACTCATTTCATTTGCAGGCAGGCTTGGGGAGTAACGTAATTCCTTGTAACGGTAAATACCGGTTTGGACTTATTTTCATTTTGTTTTTATCAAATTTGATGTTAGTTAAAAGACATTAACTCCAGGTAAGAAAGATTACCAGGTGTTGTGACTCATTTCATTTGCAAGGAAGGCTTGGGGAGTAACGTAATACATGTAACGGTAAAAACCTGTTGAGACTCATTTTCATTTTGTTTCTGTCAAATTTTATGATAGTTTTGCCGGAGTTGAAATACATTAACGCCAGGTAAGAAAGATTACAAGGTGTTGTAACTCATTTCGTTTGCAGGCAGGCTTGGGGAGTAACGTAATACATGTAACGGTAAATACCGGTTTGGACTCATTTTCATTTTGTTTCTGTCAAATTTAATGTTAGTTTTGCCGGAGTTAAAAGACATTAACGCGAGGAAAGAAAGATTACCAGGTGTGGTGACTCATTTAATTTGCAGGAGGGCTTGGGGAGTAACGGACTACATGTAACGGTAAATACCTGTTTGGACTTATTTTCATTTTGTTTCTGTCAAATTTTATGTTAGTTTTGCAGTAGTTGATTAACGCCATGTGAGAAATATTACCAGGTGTTGTGACTCATTTCATTTGCAAGGAAGGCTTGGGGAGTAACGTAATACATGTAACGATAAATACCTGTTTGAAATTATTTTAATTTTGTTTCTGTCAAATGTTATGTTAGTTTTGCCAGAGTTGAAAGACATCAACGCCAGGTGAGAAAGATTACCAGGTGTTGTGACTCATTTCATTAGCAGGCAGGCTTGGGAAGTAACGAAATACATGTAACAGTAAATACCGGTTTGGACTTATTTTCATTTTGTTTCTGTCAAATTTGATGTTAGTTTTGCCGGAGTTAAAAGACATTAACGCCAGGTAAGAAAGATTACCAGGTGTGATGACTCATTTCATTTGCAGGCAGGCTTGGGGAGTAACATAATACATGTAACGGTAAAACCCTGTTAGGACTCATTTTCATTTTGTTTCTGTCAAATTTTATGTTAGTTTTGCCGGAGTTGAAAGACATTAACGCCAGGTAAGAAAGATTACAAGGTGTTGTGACTCATTTCATTCGCAGGCAGGCTTGGGGAGTACTGTAATACATGTAACGGAAAATACTGGTTTGGACTTATTTTCATTTTGTTCCTGTAAAATTTGATGTTAGTTTTGCCAGATTCAAAAGACATTAACGCCAGGTAAGAAATATTACCAGGTGTTGTGACTCATTTCATTTGCAAGGAAGGCTTGGGAAGTAAGGTAATACATGTAACGGTAAATACCTGTTTGGACTTATTTTCATTTTGTTTCTGTCGAATTTTATGTTAGTTTTGCCGGAGTTGAAAGACCTCAACGCCAGGTGAGAAAGATTACCAGGTGTTGTGACTCATTTCATTTGCAGGCAGGCTTGGGGAGTAACGTAATACATGGAATGGTAAATACCGGTTTGGACATATTTTCTTTTTGTTTCTGTAAAATGTGATGTTAGTTTTGCTGGAGTTAAAAGACATTAATGCCAGGTAAGAAAGATTACCAGGTGTTGTGACTCATTTCATTTGCAGGCAGGCTTGGGGAGTAACATAATACATGTAACGGTAAAAACCTGTTAGGACTCATTTTCATTTTGTTTCTGTCAAATTTTATGTTAGTTTTGCCGGAGTTGAAAGACATCAACGCCAGGTGAGAAAGATTACCAGGTGTTGTGACTCATTTCATTAGCAGGCAGGCTTGGGAAGTAACGAAATACATGTAACGGTAAATACCGGTTTGGACTTATTTTCATTTTGTTTCTGTCAAATTTTATGTTAGTTTTGCCGGAGTTAAAAGACATTAATGCCAGGTAAGAAAGATTACCAGGTGTTGTGACTCATTCCATTTGCTGAAGGGCTTGGGGAGTAACGTAATACATGTCACAGTAAAAACCTGTTTGGACTCATTTTCATTTTGTTTCTGTCAAATTTTATGTTAGTTTTGCCGGAGTTGAAAGACATTAACGCCAGGTAAGAAAGATTACAAGGTGTTGTGACTCATTTCATTCGCAGGCAGGCTTGGGGAGTACTGTAATACATGTAACGGAAAATACTGGTTTGGGCTTATTTTCATTTTGTTCCTGTCAAATTTGATGTTAGTTTTGCCGGATTCAAAAGACGTTAACGCCAGGTAAGAAAGATTACCAGGTGTGGTGGCTCATTTCATTTGCAGGCAGGCTTGGGGAGTAACGTAATACATGTAACGGTAAAAACCTGTTTGGACTTATTTTCATTTTGTTTCTGTTGAATTTTATGTTAGTTTTGCCGGAGTTGTAAGACATCAACGCCAGGTGAGAAAGATTACCAGGTGTTGTGACTCATTCCATTTGCTGAAGGGCTTGGGGAGTAACGTAATACATGTCATGGTAAAAACCTGTTTGGACTCATTTTCATTTTGTTTCTGTCAAATTTTATGTTAGTTATGCCGGAGTTGAAAGACATTAACGCCAGGTAAGAAAGATTACAAGGTGTTGTGACTCATTTCATTCGCAGGCAGGCTTGGGGAGTACTGTAATACATGTAACAGAAAATACTGGTTTGGGCTTATTTTCATTTTGTTCCTGTCAAATTTGATGTTAGTTTTGCCGGATTTAAAAGACGTTAACGCCAGGTAAGAAAGATTACCAGGTGTGGTGACTCATTTCATTTGCAGGCAGGCTTGGGGAGTAACGTAATACATGTAACGGTAAAAACCTGTTTGGACCTATTTTCATTTTGTTTCTGTTGAATTTTATGTTAGTTTTGCCGGAGTTGAAAGACATCAACGCCAGGTGAGAAAGATTACCAGGTGTTGTGACTCATTCCATTTGCTGAAGGGCTTGGGGAGTAACGTAATACATGTCACGGTAAAAACCTGTTTGGACTCATTTTCATTTTGTTTCTGTCAAATTTTATGTTAGTTTTGCCGGAGTTGAAAGACATTAACGCCAGGTAAGAAAGATTACAAGGTCTTGTGACTCATTCTATTACCAGGCAGGCTTGGGGAGTAATGTAATACATGTAACGGCAAATCCCGGTTTGGACTCATTTTCATTTTGTTTCTGTCATATTTGATGTTAGTTTTGCCAGAGTTAAAAGACATTAACGCCAGGAAAGAAAGATTACCAGGTGTGGTGACTCATTTAATTTGCAGGAGGGCTTGGGGAGTAACGGACTACATGTAACGGTAAAAACCTGTTTGGACTTATTTTCATTTTGTTTCTGTCGAATTTTATGTTAGTTTTGCCGGAGTTGATTAATGCAAGGTGAGAAATATTACCAGGTGTTGTGACTCATTTTATTTGCAAGGAAGGTTTGGGGAGTAACGTAATAGATGTAACGGTAAATACCTGTTTGGACTTATTTTCATTTTGTTTCTGTCAAATTTTATGTTAGTTTTGCCGTAGTTGAAAGACATCAACGCCAGGTGAGAAAGTTTACCAGGTGTTGTGACTCATTTAATTTGCAGGCAGGCTTGGCGAGTAACGTAATACATGTAAAGGTAAATACTGGTTTGGACTTATTTTCATTTTGTTTCTGTCAAATTTGATGTTAGTATTGCCGGAGTTAAAAGACATTAACGCCAGGTAAGAAAGATTACCAGGAGTGGCGACTCATTTCATTCTCAGGCAGGCTTGGGAAGTAACGGACCACATGTAATGGGAGAAACCTGTTTGGACCTAATTTCATTTTGTTTGTCGAATTTGATGTTAGTTTTCCCGGAGTTAAAACATTAACGCCAGGTAAGAAATATTACCAGGTGTTGTGACTCATTTCATTTGCAGGCAGGCTTGGGGAGTAATGTAGAACAATGTTGCTACCATTGGAAATTCATCCAGCCATTCGAAATGAACGGTGACCGATTTAAAGGTGTTTGCTCCAGTGGCGTTTTTGCGGCAATGCAACTACCATTGGAAATACATCCAACCATTCTAAATGAACGGCCGCCAATTTGATAAGTGTCCTCCGGTGGCGTTTTTACGGCAATGCAGCTACAATTGGAAATACATCTCGCCCTTCGAAATGAACA
The DNA here is from genome assembly GCF_059441175.1 of Urocampus carinirostris. NCBI lineage: Eukaryota > Metazoa > Chordata > Actinopteri > Syngnathiformes > Syngnathidae > Urocampus > Urocampus carinirostris. Next base: position 438,462 of record NW_028283129.1, read on the forward strand.
ATCGCCGATTTAATGAGTGCTCTCCGATGGCGTTCTTGTGGGTATGCAACTACCATTGGAAATTCATCCAGCCGTTGGAAATGAACGGCCGCCGATCTAAAGGTGTGCCCTCCAGTGGCATTTTTGCGGCAATGCAGCTACTGTTCGGAATATATCCAGCCATTCGAAATGAACGGTCGCTGATTTAATAAATGCCCTCCGGTGGCGTTTTTTGCAGCAATGCAGCTACCATTGGAAATACATCCAGCCGTTGGAAATAAACGGCTGCCGACTTAATGAGAGCCCTCCTGTGGCAATTTTGGGCCAATGCAGCTAGCATTGGAAATACATCGAGCCGTTGGAAATGAAAGGCCGCCGATTTAATAACTACCCTCCCGTGGCAATTTTTGCGGCAATACAGCTACCATTGGCTATACATCCAGCCGTTCAAAATGAAGGCCCGCCGTTTTAATTAGTGCTCTCCGGACGCGTTTTTGAGGCAATGCAGCTACCATTGGAAATATGTCAAGCCGTTCGAAATGAACTGCTGCCGATTGAATGAGTGCCCTCCGGTGGCGTTTTTGGGGCAATGCAGCTACCATTGGAAATACATCCAGCCGTTAGAAATGAACGGCTGCCGATTTAATGAGTGTCTCCGGTGGCGTTTTTGCAGCAATGCAGCTACCATTGGAAATAAAATGAGCCGTTTGGAAATGAATGGCAGCCGATTTAATGAGTGTCTACGGTGGCGTATTTGCGGCAATGCAGCTACCATTGGAAATAAACCCAGCCGCTTGAAATGAACAGCCATCGATATAATAAGTGCCCTCCAGTGGCGTTTTTGCGGCAATGCAGCTACCATTGGAAATACATCAAGCCGTTGGAAATGAGCGGCCGCAGATTTAATGAGTTCCCTCCAGTGGCGTTTTTGGAGCAATGCAGCTACCATTGGAAATACATCGAGCCGTTGGAAATGAACGGCAGCCGATTAAATGAGTGTCACCGGTGGCGTTTTTGCGGCAATGCAGCTACCATTGGAAATATATCCCGCCGTTTGAAATTAACAGCCGCCGATTTAATGGGTGCCCTCCGTGGCGTTTTTGCGGCAATTGAGCTACCATTGGAAATACTTCGTGCCGTTGGAAATGAACGGCTGCCGATTAAATGAAAGCCCTGGGTGGCATATTTGCGGCAATGCAGCTACCATCGGAAAAACATCGAGCCGTTTGAAATGAACAGCCACCAATTTAATAAATACCCTCCTGTGGGTTTTTTGCGGCAATGCAGCTACCATTGGGAATACATCAAGCCGTTGGAAATGAACGGCCGCCGATTTAATGAGTGCCCTCCGCTGGCGTTTTTAGGGCAATGCAGCTACCATTGGAAATACATCCAGCCGTTGGAAATGAACGGCAGCCAATTTAATGAGTGTGTCCGCTGGCGTTTTTGCGGCAATGCAGCTACCATTGGAAATACATCCAGCCGTTGGAAATGAACGGCTGCTGATTTAATAAGTGCCCTCTGGTGGCATTTTTGGGGCAATGCAAATACCATTGGAAATAGTTTGTGCCGTTGGAAATGAACAGCCACTGATTTAATAAATGCCCTCCGGTGGCGTTTTTGCGGAAATGCAGCTACCATTGGAAATACATCCAGCCGTTCGAAATGAACCACCGCCGATTTAATGAGTTCCCTCCGGTAGCGTTTTTGGGGCAATGAAGCTACCATTGGAAATACGTCAAGCTGTTCGAAATGAACAGCCGCCGATTTGATGAGTGCCCTCCGGTGGCGTTTTTGGGGCAATGCAGCTACCATTGGAAATACATCCAGCCGCTGGAATTGAACGGCAGCCGATTAAATGAGTGTCTCTGGTGGCGTTTTTGCAGCAATGCAGCTACTATTGGAAATACAATGAGGAGCCATTGGAAATGAACGGCCGCCAATTTAATGAGTGCCCTCCGGTGGCGTTCTTGCGGCAATGCATGTACCATTGGAAATACATGCAGCTGTTCGAAATTAACACCCACCGATTTAATGAGTGCACTCCGGTTGCGTTTTTGGGGCAATCCAGCTACCTTTAAAAATACATTTAGCTGTTGGAAATGAACGGCCGCCCATTTAATGAGTGCCCTCCGGTGGTGTTCTTGCGGCAATGCAGCTTCCATTGGAAATACATCCAGCCGTTCGAAATGAACACCCACCGATTTAATGAGTGCACTCCGGTTGCGTTTTTGGGGCAATGCAGCTACCTTTAAAAATACATTGAGCCGTTAGAAATGAACGGCCTCCAATTAAATGAGTGCCCTCCGGTGGCGTTGTAGCTGCAATTCAGCTTCCATTGGAAATACATCCAGCCGTTGGAAATGAACGGCAGCCGATTGAATGAATGTCTCCGGTGGCGTTTTTGTGGCAATGCAGCTACCATTGGAAATACAATGAGAAGTTGCAAATGAATGGCCGCCAATTTAATGAGTGCCCTCGGTGGCGTTTTTACGGCAATGCAGCTACCATTGGAAATACATCCAGCCGTTGGAAACGAACGGCAGCCGATTTAATGAGTGTCTCCGGTGGCAATTTTGCGGCAATGCAGCTACCATTGGAAATACATCCAGCCATTCAAAAGGAACGGCCGCCGATTTAATGAGTGCGCTCCGGTGGCGTTTTTGCGGCAATGCAGCTACTATTGGAAATACATCGAGCCGTTGGAAATGAACGGCCGTCGATTTAATTAGTGCTCTCCGGTGGCGTTTTTGGGGCAATGCAACCACCATTTGAAAAACTTCGTGCCGTTGGAAATGAATGGCCACCGATTAAATGAGTGCCCTCGGTGGCGTTTTTACGGCAATGCAGCTACCATTGGAAATACATTGAGCCGTTAGAAATGAACGGCCACCAATTAAATGAGTGCCCTCCGGTGGCGTTTTAGCGGCAATTCATCTTCCATTGGAAATACATCCAGCCGTTGGAAATGAACGGCAGCCGATTGAATGAGTGTCTCCGGTGGCGTTTTTGTGGCAATGCAGCTACCATTGGAAATACAATGAGCCGTTGGAAATGAACGGCCGCCAATTTAATGAGTGCCCTCCGGTGGCGTTTTTGGGGCAATGCAACCACCATTTGAAAAACTTCGTGCCGTTGGAAATGAATGGCCACCGATTAAATGAGTGCCCTCTGTGGCGTTTTTACGGCAATGCAGCTACCATTGGAAATACATCCAGCCGTTGGAAACGAACGGCAGCCGATTTAATGAGTGTCTCCGGTGGCATTTTTGCTGCAATGCAGCTGCCATTGGAAATACATCGAGCTGTTGGAAATGAACGCCCGCCGATTTAATGAGTTTCCTCCAGTGGCGTTTTGGGGCAATGCAGCTACCATTAGATATACATCGAGCCGTTCGAAATTAACCGCCGCCGAATTAATGAGTGCCGTCCGGTGGCGTTTTTGGGGCAATGAAGCTACCATTGGAAATACGTCAAGCTGTTCAAAATGAACAGCCGTTGATTTAATGAGTGCCCTCCGGTGGCATTCTTGCGGCAATGCAGCTACCATTGGAAATACATCCAGCCGTTGGAAATGAACGGCCGCCGATTTAATGAGTGCCCTCCGGTGGCATTTTTGGGGCAATGCAACTACCATTGGAAATAGTTTGTGCCGTTGGAAATGAACGGCCGCCGATTAAATGAGTGTCCTCGGTGGCGTATTTGCGGCAATGCAGCTACCATTGGAAATACATCCAGCCGTTTGAAATGAACAGCCACTGATTTAATAAATGCCCTCCGGTGGCGTTTTTGCAGAAATGCAGCTACCATTGGAAATACATCCAGCCGTTTGAAATGAACCGCCGCCGATTTAATGAGTGCCCTCCGGTAGCGTTTTTGGTGCAATGAAGCTACCATTGGAAATACGTCAGGCTGTTCGAAATGAACAGCCGCCGATTTGATGAGTGCCCTCCGGTGGCGTTTTAGGGGCAATGCAGCTACCATTGGAAATACATCCAGCCGTTGGAATTGAACGGCAGCCGATTTAATGAGTGTCCTCCGGTAGCGTTTTTGGGGCACTGAAGCTACCATTGGAAATACAACAAGCAGTTCGAAATGAACAGCCGCCTATTTAATGAGTGCCCTCCGGTGGCGTTCTTGCGGCAATGCAGCCACCAATGGAAATACATCCAGCCGTTGGATATGAACAGCATTCGATTTATTGAGTGCCCTCCGATGACGTTTTTGCGGCAATGCAGCTACCATTGGAAATACATCGAGCCGTTGGAAATGAACGACAGACGATTTAATGAGTGTCTCCGGTGGCGTTTTTTTGGCAATGCAGCTACCATTGGAAATACATCGAGCCGTTGGAAATGAATGTCGCCGATTTAATGAGTGCCCTCCGGTAGCGTTTTTGGGGCAATGAAGCTACCATTGGAAATACGTCAAGCTGTTCGAAATGAACAGCCTCTGATTTGATGGGTGCCCTCCGGTGGCGTTCTTGCGGCAATGCAGCTAGCATTGGAAATAAGTCCAGCCGTTGTAAATCAACGGCCGCCGATTTAATGAGTGCCCTCTGGTCGCTTTTTTCGCCATTGCAGCTACCATTGGCCATACATCCAGCCGTTCAAAATGAATGCCCGCCCATTTATTTTACGTCAAGCCGTTCGAAATGAACTGCCGCCGATTTAATGAGTGCCCTCCGATGGTGTTTGTGCGGCAATGCAGCTACCATTGGAAATACATCCAGCCATTCGAAATGAACGCCTGCCAATTTAATGAGTGCACAATGGTTGCATTTTTGGGGGAATGCAGCTACCTTTAAAAATACATTGAGCCGTTAGAAATGAACGGCCGCCAATTTAATGAGTGCCCTTCAGTGGCCTTCTTGCGGCAATGCAGCTACTATTGGAAATACATCGAGCCGTTGGAAGTTAACAGCCGCCGATTTAATGAGTGCTCTCTGGTCGCTTTTTGCAGCAATGCAGCTACCATTGGAAATACATTGAGCCATTGGAAATGAATGGCAGCCGTTTTAATTAGTGTCTCTGGTGGCGTTTTTGCAGCAATGCAGCTACCAATGGAAATACAATAAGCCGTTGGAAATGGATGGCTGCCAATTTAATGAGTGTCTCCGGTGGCAATTTTGCGGCAATGCAGCTACCATTGGAAATACAATGAGCCGTTGGAAATGAACGGCCGCCGATTTAATCAGTTCCCTCCGGTGGCGTTTTTGCTGCAATGCAGCTGCCATTGGAAATACATAGAGCTGTTGGAAACGAACGACAGCCGATTTAATGAGTGTCTCCGGTGGCGATTTTGGGGCAATGAAACTACCATTGGAAATACGTCAAGCTGTTCAAAATGAACAGCCGCCGATTTAATGAGTGCACTCCGGTGGCATTCTTGCGGCAATGAAGCTACCATTGGAAATACGTCAAGCCGTTCGAAATGAACAGCCGCCGATTTGATGAGTGCCCTCCGGTGGCGTTTTCGGGTCAATGCAGCTACCATTGGAAATATATCCAGCCGTTGGAAATGAACGGCAGCCGATTTAATGAGTGTCTCCGGTGGCGTTTTTTGTGGCAACGCAGCTACCATTGGAAATACAATGAGCCGTTGAAAATGAACAGCCGCCGATTTAATGAGTGCCCTCCGATGGCGTTTTTGCGGCAATGCAGCTACCATTGGAAATACATCGAGCCGTTGTAAATGAACGGCATTCGATTTAATGAGTGTCTCCGGTGGCGTTCTTGCGGCAATGCAGCTAGCATTGGAAATAAGTCCAGCCGTTGTAAATCAACGGCCGCCGATTTAATGAGTGCCCTCTGGTCGCTTTTTTCGCCATTGCAGCTACCATTGGCCATACATCCAGCCGTTCAAAATGAATGCCCGCCCATTTATTTGGTGCCCTCCAGGCACGTTTTTGAGGCAATGCAGCTACCATTGGAAATACGTCAAGCCGTTCGAAATGAACTGCCGCCGATTTAATGAGTGCCCTCCGATGGTGTTTGTGCGGCAATGCAGCTACCATTGGAAATACATCCAGCCATTCGAAATGAACGCCTGCCAATTTAATGAGTGCACAATGGTTGCATTTTTGGGGGAATGCAGCTACCTTTAAAAATACATTGAGCCGTTAGAAATGAACGGCCGCCAATTTAATGAGTGCCCTTCAGTGGCCTTCTTGCGGCAATGCAGCTACTATTGGAAATACATCGAGCCGTTGGAAGTTAACAGCCGCCGATTTAATGAGTGCTCTCTGGTCGCTTTTTGCAGCAATGCAGCTACCATTGGAAATACATTGAGCCATTGGAAATGAATGGCAGCCGTTTTAATTAGTGTCTCTGGTGGCGTTTTTGCAGCAATGCAGCTACCAATGGAAATACAATAAGCCGTTGGAAATGGATGGCTGCCAATTTAATGAGTGTCTCCGGTGGCAATTTTGCGGCAATGCAGCTACCATTGGAAATACAATGAGCCGTTGGAAATGAACGGCCGCCGATTTAATCAGTTCCCTCCGGTGGCGTTTTTGCTGCAATGCAGCTGCCATTGGAAATACATAGAGCTGTTGGAAACGAACGACAGCCGATTTAATGAGTGTCTCCGGTGGCGATTTTGGGGCAATGAAACTACCATTGGAAATACGTCAAGCTGTTCAAAATGAACAGCCGCCGATTTAATGAGTGCACTCCGGTGGCATTCTTGCGGCAATGAAGCTACCATTGGAAATACGTCAAGCCGTTCGAAATGAACAGCCGCCGATTTGATGAGTGCCCTCCGGTGGCGTTTTCGGGGCAATGCAGCTACCATTGGAAATATATCCAGCCGTTGGAAATGAACGGCAGCCGATTTAATGAGTGTCTCCGGTGGCGTTTTTTGTGGCAACGCAGCTACCATTGGAAATACAATGAGCCGTTGAAAATGAACAGCCGCCGATTTAATGAGTGCCCTCCGATGGCGTTTTTGCGGCAATGCAGCTACCATTGGAAATACATCGAGCCGTTGTAAATGAACGGCATTCGATTTAATGAGTGTCTCCGGTGGCGTTCTTGCGGCAATGCAGCTAGCATTGGAAATAAGTCCAGCCGTTGTAAATCAACGGCCGCCGATTTAATGAGTGCCCTCTGGTCGCTTTTTTCGCCATTGCAGCTACCATTGGCCATACATCCAGCCGTTCAAAATGAATGCCCGCCCATTTAATTGGTGCCCTCCAGGCACGTTTTTGAGGCAATGCAGCTACCATTGGAAATACGTCAAGCCGTTCGAAATGAACTGCCGCCGATTTAATGAGTGCCCTCCGATGGTGTTTGTGCGGCAATGCAGCTACCATTGGAAATACATCCAGCCATTCGAAATGAACGCCTGCCAATTTAATGAGTGCACAATGGTTGCATTTTTGGGGGAATGCAGCTACCTTTAAAAATACATTGAGCCGTTAGAAATGAACGGCCGCCAATTTAATGAGTGCCCTTCAGTGGCCTTCTTGCGGCAATGCAGCTACTATTGGAAATACATCGAGCCGTTGGAAGTTAACAGCCGCCGATTTAATGAGTGCTCTCTGGTCGCTTTTTGCAGCAATGCAGCTACCATTGGAAATACATTGAGCCATTGGAAATGAATGGCAGCCGTTTTAATTAGTGTCTCTGGTGGCGTTTTTGCAGCAATGCAGCTACCAATGGAAATACAATAAGCCGTTGGAAATGGATGGCTGCCAATTTAATGAGTGTCTCCGGTGGCAATTTTGCGGCAATGCAGCTACCATTGGAAATACAATGAGCCGTTGGAAATGAACGGCCGCCGATTTAATCAGTTCCCTCCGGTGGCGTTTTTGCTGCAATGCAGCTGCCATTGGAAATACATAGAGCTGTTGGAAACGAACGACAGCCGATTTAATGAGTGTCTCCGGTGGCGATTTTGGGGCAATGAAACTACCATTGGAAATACGTCAAGCTGTTCAAAATGAACAGCCGCCGATTTAATGAGTGCACTCCGGTGGCATTCTTGCGGCAATGCAGCTACCATTGGAAATACGTCAAGCCGTTCGAAATGAACAGCCGCCGATTTGATGAGTGCCCTCCGGTGGCGTTTTCGGGGCAATGCAGCTACCATTGGAAATATATCCAGCCGTTGGAAATGAACGGCAGCCGATTTAATGAGTGTCTCCGGTGGCGTTTTTTGTGGCAACGCAGCTACCATTGGAAATACAATGAGCCGTTGAAAATGAACAGCCGCCGATTTAATGAGTGCCCTCCGATGGCGTTTTTGCGGCAATGCAGCTACCATTGGAAATACATCGAGCCGTTGTAAATGAACGGCATTCGATTTATTGAGTGTCTCCGGTGGCGTTCTTGCGGCAATGCAGCTAGCATTGGAAATAAGTCCAGCCGTTGTAAATCAACGGCCGCCGATTTAATGAGTGCCCTCTGGTCGCTTTTTTCGCCATTGCAGCTACCATTGGCCATACATCCAGCCGTTCAAAATGAATGCCCGCCCATTTAATTGGTGCCCTACAGGCACGTTTTTGAGGCAATGCAGCTACCATTGGAAATACGTCAAGCCGTTCGAAATGAACTGCCGCCGATTTAATGAGTGCCCTCCGATGGTGTTTGTGCGGCAATGCAGCTACCATTGGAAATACATCCAGCCATTCGAAATGAACGCCTGCCAATTTAATGAGTGCACAATGGTTGCATTTTTGGGGGAATGCAGCTACCTTTAAAAATACATTGAGCCGTTAGAAATGAACGGCCGCCAATTTAATGAGTGCCCTTCAGTGGCCTTCTTGCGGCAATGCAGCTACTATTGGAAATACATCGAGCCGTTGGAAGTTAACAGCCGCCGATTTAATGAGTGCTCTCTGGTCGCTTTTTGCAGCAATGCAGCTACCATTGGAAATACATTGAGCCATTGGAAATGAATGGCAGCCGTTTTAATTAGTGTCTCTGGTGGCGTTTTTGCAGCAATGCAGCTACCAATGGAAATACAATAAGCCGTTGGAAATGGATGGCTGCCAATTTAATGAGTGTCTCCGGTGGCAATTTTGCGGCAATGCAGCTACCATTGGAAATACAATGAGCCGTTGGAAATGAACGGCCGCCGATTTAATCAGTTCCCTCCGGTGGCGTTTTTGCTGCAATGCAGCTGCCATTGGAAATACATAGAGCTGTTGGAAACGAACGACAGCCGATTTAATGAGTGTCTCCGGTGGCGATTTTGGGGCAATGAAACTACCATTGGAAATACGTCAAGCTGTTCAAAATGAACAGCCGCCGATTTAATGAGTGCACTCCGGTGGCATTCTTGCGGCAATGCAGCTACCATTGGAAATACATCCAGCCGTTGGAAATGAACGGCTGCCGATTTAATGAGTGCCCTCCAGTGGCGTTTTAGGGGCAATGCAACTACCATTGGAAATAATAATAATAATAATAATTTCCTTCGTATTGTCATTCTTTGTAACAATGTACACAGAACGAAATGTCGATACACCTGACCCGTTGTAGCGAGTCGATGCAGCCGCAGCCAACAGATGGCGCCGCCATTATACCAATTAGGTATGTCTCGGCCGAGGCGCGAACCAGCGACCTCCCAGTCTCAAATAGTTTGTGCCGTTGGAAATGAACGGCCGCCGATTAAATGAGTGTCCTCGGTGGCGTATTTGCGGCAATGCAGCTACCATTGGAAATACATCCAGCCGTTTGAAATGAACAGCCAGATTTAATAAATGCCTTCCGGTGGCGTTTTTGCGGAAACGCAGCTACCATTGGAAATACATCCAGCCATTCGAAATGAACCGCCGCCGATTTAATGAGTGCCCTCCGGTAGCGTTTTTGGGGCAATGAAGCTACCATTGGAAATACGTCAAGCTGTTCGAAATGAACAGCCGCCGATTTGATGAGTGCCCTCCGGTGGCGTTTTTGGGGCAATGCAGCTACCATTGGAAATACATCCAGCCGTTGGAAATGAACGGCAGCCGATTTAATGAGTGCCTCCGGTGGCGTTTTTGCGGCAATGCAGCTGCCATTGGAAATACAATAAGCCGTTGGAAATGAACGGCAGCCGATTTAATGAGTTTCTCCAGTGGCGTTTTTGCGGCAATGCAGCTACCATTGGAAATACATCCAGCCGTTCGAAATGAACCGCCGCCGATTTAATGAGTGTCCTCTGGTAGCGTTTTTGGGGCACTGAAGCTACCATTGGAAATACATCAAGCAGTTCGAAATGAACAGACGCCGATTTAATGAGTGCCCTCCGGTGGCGTTCTTGCGGCAATGCAGCTACCAATGGAAATACATGGAGCCGTTGGAAATGAACGGCATTCGATTTAATGAGTGCCCTCCGATGGCGTTTTTGCGGCAATGCAGCTACCATTGGAAATACATCGAGCCGTTGGAAATGAACGACAGCCGATTTAATGAGTGTCTCCGGTGGCGTTTTTTTGGCAATGCAGCTACCATTGGAAATACATCGAGCCGTTGGAAATGAACGGCAGCCGATTTAATGAGTGTCTCCCGTGGAGTTTTTGCGGCAATGCAGCTACCATTGGAAATACATTCCGCCGTTTGAGTGCCCTCCGGTAGCGTTTTTGGGGCAATGAAGCTACTATTGGAAATACGTCAAGCTGTTCGAAATGAACAGCCGCCGATTTAATGGGTGCCCTCCGGTGGCGTTCTTGCGCCAATGCAGCTACCATTGGAAATAAGTCCAGCCGTTGGAAATGAACGGCCGCCGATTTAATGAATGCCGTCCGGTCGCTTTTTGCGCCATTGCATCTACCATTGGCCATACATACAGCCGTTCAAATTGAAGGCCCGCCGATTTAATTAGTGCCCTCCAGGCGCGTTTTTGAGGCAATGTAGCTACCATTGGAAATACGTCAAGCCGTTCGAAATGAACTGCCGCCGATTTAATGAGTGCCCTTCAGTGGCGTTCTTGCGGCAATGCAGCTACCATTGGACATACATCCAACCATTCGAAATGAACGGCCGCCGATTTAATGAGTTCCCTCCGGTGGCGTTTTTGCGGCAATGCAGCTACTATTGGAAATACATCGAGCTGTTAGAAATTAACGGCCGCCGATTAAATGAGTGCCCTCCGGTGGCGTTTTTGCGGCAATGCAACTACCAGTGGAAATACATCCAGCCTTTGGAAATGAACGGCTGCCGATTTAAAGTTGTGCACTCCAGTGGCATTTTTGCAGCAATGCAGCTACCATTGGAAATACATCCAGCCATTCGAAATGATCGCCTGCCAATTTAATGAGTGCACACCGGTTGCATTTTCGGGGGAATGCAGCTACCTTTAAAAATACATTGAGCCGTTGGAAATTAACAGTCGCCGATTTAATGAGTGCCCTCCGGTCACTTTTTGCGGCAATGCAGCTACCATTGGAACTACATCGAGCCGTTGGAAATGAATGGCAGCTGTTTTAATGAGTGTCTCTGGTGGCGTTTTTGCAGCAAAGCAGCTACCATTGGAAATGTAATAAGCCGTTGGAAATGAATGGCTGCCAATTTAATGAGTGCCCTCCGGTGGCGTTTTTGGGGCAATGCAGCTACCATTGGAAATACATCCAGCCGTTAGAAATGAACGGCTGCCGATTTAATGAGTGTCTCCGGTGGCGTTTTTGCAGCAATGCAGCTACTATTGGAAATAAAATGAGCCGTTTGGAAATGAATGGCAGCCGATTTAATGAGTGTCTACGGTGGCTTATTTGCGGCAATGCAGCTACCATTGGAAATAAACCCAGCCGCTTGAAATGAACAGCCATCGATATAATAAGTGCCCTCCAGTGGCGTTTTTGCGGCAATGCAGCTACCATTGGAAATACATCGAGCCGTTGGAAATGAACGGCAGCCGATTAAATGAGTGTCACCGGTGGCGTTTTTGCGGCAATGCAGCTACCATTGGAAATACATCCCGCCGTTTGAAATTAACAGCCGCCGATTTAATGGGTGCCCTCCGGTGGCGTTCTTGAGGCAATGCAGCTACCATTGGAAATAAGTCCAGCCGTTGGAAATGAACGGCCGCCGATTTAATGAGTGCCCTCCGGTCGCTTTTTGCGGCATTGCAGCTACCATTGGAAATACATCCAGCCGTTGGAAATGAACGGCTCCCGACTTAATAAGAGCCCTCCAGTGGCGTTTTTGGGGCGATGCAGCTATTCTTGGAAATACATCGAGCCGTTGAAAATGAACGGCCGCCGATTTAATGACTGCCCTCCGGTGGCGTTTTTGCGGCAATGCAGCTACCATTGGCCATACATCCAGCCGTTCAAAATGAAGGCCCGCCGATTTAATTAGTGCCCTCCAGGCGCGTTTTTGAGGCAATGCAGTTACCATTGGAAATACGAAAAGCCGTTCGAAATGAACTGCCGCTGATTTAATGAGTGCCGTCCGATGGTGTTAGTGCGGCAATGCAGCTACCATTGGAAATACATCGAGCCGTTGGAAATTAACGGCTGCCGATTTAATGAGTGTCTCCGGTGGCGTTTTTGCAGCAATGCAGCTACCATTGGAAATAAAATGAGCCGTTTGGAAATGAATGGCAGCCGATTTAATGAGTGTCTACGGTGGCTTATTTGCGGCAATGCAGCTACCATTGGAAATAAACCCAGCCGCTTGAAATGAACAGCCATCGATATAATAAGTGCCCTCCAGTGGCGTTTTTGCGGCAATGCAGCTACCATTGGAAATACATCGAGCCGTTGGAAATGAACGGCAGCCGATTAAATGAGTGTCACCGGTGGCGTTTTTGCGGCAATGCAGCTACCATTGGAAATACATCCCGCCGTTTGGAATTAACAGCCGCCGATTTAATGGGTGCCCTCCGGTGGCGTTCTTGAGGCAATGCAGCTACCATTGGAAATAAGTCCAGCCGTTGGAAATGAACGGCCGCCGATTTAATGAGTGCCCTCCGGTCGCTTTTTGCGGCATTGCAGCTACCATTGGAAATACATCCAGCCGTTGGAAATGAACGGCTCCCGACTTAATAAGAGCCCTCCAGTGGCGTTTTTGGGGCGATGCAGCTATTCTTGGAAATACATCGAGCCGTTGAAAATGAACGGCCGCCGATTTAATGACTGCCCTCCGGTGGCGTTTTTGCGGCAATGCAGCTACCATTGGCCATACATCCAGCCGTTCAAAATGAAGGCCCGCCGATTTAATTAGTGCCCTCCAGGCGCGTTTTTGAGGCAATGCAGTTACCATTGGAAATACGAAAAGCCGTTCGAAATGAACTGCCGCTGATTTAATGAGTGCCCTCCGATGGTGTTAGTGCGGCAATGCAGCTACCATTGGAAATACATCGAGCCGTTGGAAATTAACGGCCGCCGATTTAATGAGTGCCCTCCGGTGGCGTTTTTGTGGCAATGCAACTACCATCGGAAATACATCCAGCCGTTGGAAATGAACGGCTGCCGATTTAAAGTTGTGCCCTCCAGTGGCATTTTTTGCGGAAATGCAGCTACCATTGGAAATACATCCAGCCATTCGAAATGAACGCCTGCCAATTTAATGAGTGCCCTTTGGTGGCCTTCTTGCGGCAATGCAGCTACCATTGGAAATACATCGAGCTTTTGGAAATTAACAGCCGCCGATTTAATAAGTGCCCTCCGGTCGCTTTTGGCGGCAATGCAGCTACCATTGGAAATACATCCAAACATTCGAAATGAATGGCCGCCAATTTAAATGAGTGCCCTCCGTGGCGTTTTTGCGGCAATTGAGCTACCATTGGAAATACTTCGTGCCGTTGGAAATGAACGGCTGCCGATTAAATGAAAGCCCTGGTTGGCATATTTGCGGCAATGCAGCTACCATCGGAAAAACATCGAGCCGTCTGAAATGAACAGCCACCAATTTAATAAGTACCCTCCTGTGGGTTTTTTGCGGCAATGCAGCTACCATTGGGAATACATCAAGCCGTTGGAAATGAACGGCCGCCGATTTAATGAGTGCCCTCCGGTGGCGTTTTTGGGGCAATGCAGCTACCATTGGAAATACATCCAGCCGTTGGAAATGAACGGCAGCCAATTTAATGAGTGTGTCCGCTGGGGTTTTTGCGGCAATGCAGCTACCATTGGAAATACATCCACCCGTTGGAAATGAACGGCTGCTGATTTAATAAGTGCCCTCTGGTGGCATTTTTGGGGCAAATGCAACTACCATTGGAAATAGTTTGTGCCGTTGGAAATGAACAGCCACTGATTTAATAAATGCCCTCCGGTGGTGTTTTTGCAGAAATGCAGCTACCATTGGAAATACATCCAGCCGTTCGAAATGAACGACCGCCGATTTAATGAGTTCCCTCCGGTAGCGTTTTTGGGGCAATGAAGCTACCATTGGAAATACGTCAAGCCGCTGGAATTGAACGGCAGCCGATTAAATGAGTGTCTCTGGTGGCGTTTTTGCAGCAATGCAGCTACTATTGGAAATACAATGAGGAGCCATTGGAAATGAACGGCCGCCAATTTAATGAGTGCCCTCCGGTGGCGTTCTTGCGGCAATGCATCTACCATTGGAAATACATGCAGCTGTTCGAAATTAACACCCAACGATTTAATGAGTGCACTCCGGTTGCGTTTTTGGGGCAATCTAGCTACCTTTAAAAATACATTTAGCTGTTGGAAATGAAGGGCCGCCAATTTAATTAGTGCCCTCCGGTGGTGTTCTTGCAGCAATGCAGCTTCCATTGGAAATACATCGAGCCGTTGTAAATGAACGGCAGCTGATTTAATGAGTGCCCTGGGTGGCGTATTTGCGGCAATGCAGCTACCATCGGAAATACATTGAGCCCTTTGAAATGAACAGCCACTGATTTATTAAGAACCCTCCGGTGGCGTTTTTAGGGCAATGCAGCTACAATTGGAAATACATCCAAACATTCGAAATGAACGGCCGCCGATTCAAATGAGTGCCCTCCGTGGCGTTTTTGCGGCAATGGAGCTACCATTGGAAATACTTCGTGCCGTTGGAAATGAACGGCCGCCGATTAAATGAGTGCCCTGGGTGGCGTATTTGCGGCAATGCAGGTACCATCGGAAATACATCGAGCCGTTTGAAATGAACAGCCACCGATTTAATAAGTACCCTCCTGAGGGTTTTTTGCGGAAATGCAGCTACCATTGGAAATACATCCAGCCGTTGGAAATGAACGGCAGCCGATTTAATGAGTGTCTCCGGTGAAGTTTTTGCGGCAATGGAGCTACCATCGGAAATACATCCAGCCGTTTGAAATGAACGGCTGCCGATTTAATAAGTGCTCTCCGGTGGCGTTTTTCGGGCAATGCAACTACCATTGGAAATACTTCGTGCCGTTGGAAATGAACGGCTGCCGATTATTTGAGTGTCCTCGGTGGCGTATTTGCGGCAATGCAGCTACCATTGGAATTACATCCAGCCGTTTGAAATGAACAGCCACTGATTTAATAAGTGCCCTCCGGTGGCGTTTTTTGCGGAAATGCAGCAACCATTGGAAATACATCCAGCCGTTCGAAATGAACCGCCGCCGATTTAATGATTGCCCTCCGGTAGCGTTTTTGGGGCAATGAAGCTACCATTGGAAATACGTCAAGCCGTTCGAAATGAACAGCCGCCGATTTGATGAGTGCCCTCCGGTGGCGTTTTCGGGGCAATGCAGCTACCATTGGAAATATATCCAGCCGTTGGAAATGAACGGCAGCCGATTTAATGAGTGTCTCCGGTGGCGTTTTTTGTGGCAACGCAGCTACCATTGGAAATACAATGAGCCGTTGAAAATGAACAGCCGCCGATTTAATGAGTGCCCTCCGATGGCGTTTTTGCGGCAATGCAGCTACCATTGGAAATACATCGAGCCGTTGTAAATGAACGGCATTCGATTTAATGAGTGTCTCTGGTGGCGTTTTTGCAGCAATGCAACTACCATTCGAAATACAATGAGCCGTTGGAAATGAACGGCCGCCAATTCAATGAGTGCCCTCCGGTGGCGTTCTTGCGGCAATGCAGCTACCATTGGAAATACATCCTGCCGTTCGAAATGAACGTCTACCAATTTAATGATGCACACCGGTTGCATTTTTGGGGGAATGCAGCTACCTTTCAAAATACATTGAGCCGTTAGAAATGAACCGCCACCAATTTAATAAGTGCCTTGGTGGCGTTTTTGCGGCAATGCAGCTACCATTGGACATGCATCCAATCATTCGAAATGAACGGCCGCCGATTTAATGAGTGCCCTCCGGTGGCCTTTTTGGGCAATGCAGCTACCATTGGAAATACATCGAGCTGTTGGAAATTAACAGCCGCCGATTTAATGAGTGCTCTCCGGTCGCTTTTTGCGGCAATGCAGCTACCATTGGAAATACATCGTGCCGTTGGAAATGAATGACAGCCGATTTAATGAGTGTCTCCGGTGGCGTTTTTGCAGCAATGCAGCTACCATTGGAAATACAATGAGCCGTTGGAAATGAACGGCTGCCGATTTAATGAGTGCCCTCCGGTGGCGTTCTTGCGGCAATGCAGCTACCATTGGAAATCATCCAGCCGTTGGAAATGAACGGCCGCCGATTTAATGAGTGCCCTCCGGTCGCTTTTTTTGGCAATGCAGCTACCATTGGAAATACAATGAGCTGTTCGAAATGAACATCCGCCAATTTAATGAGTGCCCTCCGGTGGCGTTCTTGCGTCAATGCAGCTACCATTGGAAATACATCCAGCCGTTCGAAAACGACGCCCGCCGATCTACAGGGAGTGCAGAATTATTTGGCAAGTTGTATTTTTGAGGATTAATTTTATTATTGAACAACAACCATGTTCTTAATGAACCCAAAAGTCTCTTAATATCAAAGCTGAATATTTTGGAAGTTGGAGTGGGGCTTTTTTAGTTTTAGCTATTTTAGGAGGATATCTGTGTGTGCAGGTGACTATTACTGTGCATAATTATTAGGCAACTTAACAAAAAACAAATCTATACCCATTTCAATTATTTATTTTCATCAGGGAAACCAATATAACATCTCAACATTCACAAATATACATTTCTGACATTCAAAAACAAAACAAAAACAAATCAGTGACCAATATAGCCACCTTTCTTTGCAAGGACACTCAAAAGCCTGCCATCCATGGATTCTGTCAGTGCTTTGATCTGTTCACGATCAACATTGCGTGCAGCAGCGACCACAGCCTCCTAGACACTGTTCAGAGAGGTGTACTGTTTTCCCTCCTTGTAAATCTCACATTTGATGAGGGACCACAGGTTCTCTATGGGGTTCAGATCAGGTGAACAAGGAGGCCATGTCATTAGTTTTTCTTCTTTTAGACCCTTTCTTGCCAGCCACGCTGTGGAGTACTTGGATGCGTGTGATGGAGCGTTGTCCTGCATGAAAATCATGTTTTTCTTGAAGGATGCGGACTTCTTCCTGTACCACTGCTTGAAGAAGGTGTCTTCCAGAAACTGGCAGTAGGACTGGGAGTTGAGCTTGAGTCCATCCTCAACCCGAAAAGGCCCCACAAGCTCATCTTTGAGGATACCAGCCCATACCAGTACCCCACCTCCACCTTGCTGGCGTCTGAGGCGGACTGGAGCTCTCTGCCCTTTACCGATCCAGCCACGGGCCCATCCATCTGGCCCATCAAGACTCACTCTCATTTCATCAGTCCATAAAACTTTAGAAAAAATTTTCTTGGCCGAGTCTTGACGTTTCAGTTTGTGTGTCTTGTTCAGTGGTGGTCGTTTTTCAGCCTTTCTTACCTTGGCCATGTCTCTGAGTATTGCACACCTTGTGCTTTTGGGCACTCCAGTGATGTTGCAGCTCTGAAATATGGCAAAACTGGTGGCAAGTGGCATCTTGGCAGTTGTACGCTTGACTTTTCTCAGTTCACGGGCAGTTATTTTGCGCCTTGGTTTTTCTGCACGCTTCTTGCGACCCTGTTGACTATTTTGAATGTAACGCTTGATTGTTCAATGATCACGCTTCAGAAGCTTGGCAATTTTAAGAGTGCTGCATCCCTCTGCAAGATATCTCACTATTTTTGACTTTTCAGAGCCTGTCAAGTCCCTCTTCTGACCCATTTTGCCAAAGGAAAGGAAGTTGCCTAATAATTATGCACACCTGATATAGGGTGTTGATGTCATTAGATCACACCCCTTCTCATTACAGAGATGCACATCACCTGATATGCTTAATTGGTAGTAGGCTTTCGAGCCTATACAGCTTGGAGTAAGACAACATGCATAAAGAGGATGTGGTCAAAATACTCATTTGCCTAATAATTCTGCACTCCTTGTACATGAACTGTGAGCTGAACAACATCAAATGGCTCATTTAAAGGTTGTTCAGCATGGAAACACTTTTAATGTGTCCTTTTTGTTTTGTTTTATGTCAATACCACCTGGCTCATTTGTCATTGAAAATTTCTCTGACTTAGGCACTCATTTGTTGTCAGACAACAATAAGTGCTTCTTGTTGGGGCAATTTTGTTGACTTTGTGCAAGGATTGGTCAGAAATTAACATGTTTCTTCAGTGACAGGATTCAATTGTCCACAAGTGAACGTGTTCATCTTACAAGGTGTCTACACACTGCAGGGATTTCCGATCTGATCTCATTTTTAGTTCACACAGCTCTACTGGAAGCACTGACTTAAACTATTTCTGTGGTAAGTTATTTGGTTTAGGTGATGTTTACGCACAAGTGCCTTGCCCCATTCAAGAAAGCTCGGCTAAGCTATCTTTTAAGGAAGAACTACTCGCTAAAAGCCGCTGCATATTTGGGATAATGTTTTTAGCAAACTGTGATGTCCTTAAAAGTTGCACTGATGTTTTTTATTCTCATAAGTGCTTCCTTTTGGGGTGGTCTCAGCTGTGAATGATCCGACGGACGGGTGTTTCTAATTGATAACAATCTCACATGTTATCTTTGATAGCCTCTTTATTTTCGAGGGACTTAAGATTACTCCTGGACATATGTATACATGGAGCGGGTATGGTTTCAATGCTTTTAAAGACACCCATCATATTATGCTACACAACGAGTTAGCTGGAGGAACCTTGTGCAGACCAGTCTGTTTATTCACCCAACAAGGGCACTGTCTTTAATTAATGCAATTGTAAGTGCTACTTGTTGGGGCAATAGCACAGGCATGATCGATGAGCTGAACAACATCAAACGGCTCTTGTAGAGGTCATTTAGCATAGTAACGCCTTAAATGTGTCATTTTTGTTTTGTTTTATTTCAATACCATTGGTTTATTTGTCACCAAAATTGCTCTGACAAAAGCACTCTGTTGTATTTTGAGAATAGTAAGTGATTTTTGTTGGGGTTGTTTTGTTTTCTTTGTACAAGGACTGGTCAGAAATTAAAATGTCTTCTTCTGTGACAGGTTTCAATTGACTACAAGTGAAGGTGTTCATCTCACAAGCTTTCCACACACTGCAGGGATTTCCTGTGTGCAAGAGCTGATCTCATTTTTTATTACCACAACCCGACTGGAAGCACTGACTTAAACTATTGCTGTGGTAAGTGCTTTGGTTTAGGTCATGTCTACGCACGAGTTCCTTCCCCCATTCATGAAAACTCAGCTAAGCTGTCTTTTAAGGAAGAACTACTTGCTAGATGCAAGTTGCAAGTGATGTTTTGTATTCTCATAAGTGCTTCCTTTTGGGGTAGTCTCAGCTGCAATAGATCCAATGGGTGGGTTTCTCTGATTGACAACGATCAGAAAGAATCGTGTGGATGGCCACTCAATGTTTGAGGGGCTGCATAATACTTCTAGACATTTGTATGCAAGGAGGGCGGGGCACGTTTCTCAGATTTATAATAATCTCACATGTTATTGTTGATGCCTCTTTATTTTTGAGGGACTTCAGATTACTCCTGGACATTTGTATACATGGAGGGGGGGGTAAGGTTGCAATGACTTTAAAGACACCCATCAATTCATGCTACACAAAAAGTAGCTGGAGGGTCATTGTGTTGACCAGTTTGTTTACTCACCCTACAAGGGCACTGACTTTAATACATGCAATTGTAAGTGCTACTTGTTAGGTTAAAAGCACAAGCTTGAACTATGAACTGAAAAACATCAAACGGCACTACTCTCTTAATGCAACTGCATAACTTGGATGTTTTTAGCAAACTGTGATGTCCTCAAAGGTTGCACTGATGTTTTTTATTCTCATAAGTGCTTCCTTTTGGGGTATTCTCTGCTGTGCATGATCCGACTGACGGGTTTTTCTGATTGATAGCAATCTCACAAGTTATCTTTAATGGCCTCTTTATTGTTGAGGGACTTCAGATTACTCCTGGAGATTTGTATACATGGAGGGCGGGTTTGGTTTCAATGCTTTTAAAGACACCCATCATTTCATGCTACAAAACGAAATAGCTGGAGGAACCTTGCACAGACCAGTCTGTTTATTCACCCAACAAGGACACCGACTTTAATTCATGCAATTGTAAGTGCTACTTGTTGGGGCAATAGCTGAACAACATCAAACAGCTCTTGTAGAGGTCATTTAGCATGGGAAAGCCTTAAATGTGTGATTTTTGTTTGGTTTTGTTTTATTTCATTACTATTAGTTCATTTGACACCAAAATTGCTCTGAGAAAAGCACTCATTTGTGTTTTGAGAATAATAAGTGCTTCTCGTTGGGGAAGTTTTGTTGTCTTTGTACAAGGACTGGTCAGTAATGAAAATGTCTTGTTCTGTGACAGGCTTCAATTGTCCACAAGTGAACGTGTTGATCTCACAAAGTTTCCTCACAATGTAGGGATTTCTTATGTATAACAACTGTTCTCATTATTGATTACCAAAACCTGACTAGAAGCACTGACCTAAACTATTGCTGCGGTGAATGCTTTTGATTGGGTCATGTTGACGCACGAGTGCCCCATTCATTGAAGCTCGGCTTAACTGTCTTTTAAGGAAGAACTACTCGATAGATGCAGCCGCATATTTTGGATGTTTTTTGTGATGTCCTCAAAAGTTGCACTGATGTTTTGTTTTCTCACAAGTACTTCTTTTTTAGGGTTGTCTCAGCTGTGCATGATCCGACTGGCGGGTTCCTCAAATTGATAACATTCTCACATGTTATTGTTGATGGCTTCTTTATTTTCGAGGGACTCCTGAATATTCCTAGACATTTGTATGCATGGAGGGCGGGGTAAGGTATCAATGCCTTTAAAGACACGCATCACTTCATGCTAAACAACGAGTTAGCTGGAGGAACATTGTGCAAACCACTCTGTTTATTCACCCAACATGAGCACTGACTTGTAATTATGCAATAGCAAGTGTTACTTGTTGGGCTAATAGCACAGACATGAGCTATAGGCTGAACAGCATCAAACAGCACTTGTAGAGGTCATTTAGCATGGGAACGCCTTAAATGTGTCCTTTTTGTTTTGTTTTATTTCAATACCATTGGTTCATTTGTCACCAAAATTGCTCTGAGAAAAGCACTCGGTTGTATTTTGAGAATAGTAAGTGCTTTTTGTTGTGGTAGTTTTGTTGTCTTTGTACAAGGACTGGTCAGAAATGAAAATGTCTTCTTCTGTGACGGGTTTCAATTGACCACTAGTGAAGGTGTTCATCTCACAAGCTTTCCACACACTGCAGGGATTTCCTATGTGTAAGAGCTGATCTCATTTTTGATTACCACAACCCGACTGGAGGCGCTGATTTAAACTATTGCTGTGGTAAGTGCTTTGGTTTAGGTCATGTCTACGCACGAGTTCCTTCCCCATTTCATGAAAACTCGGCTAAGCTGTCTTTTAAGGAAGAACAACTCGCTAGATGCAAGTTGCATTGATGTATTGTATTCTCATAAATGCTGCCTTTTGGGTTTGTCTCAGCTGCAAATGATCCAATGGGTGGGTTTCTCTGATTGACAACAATCAGAAAGAATCGTGTGGATGGCCCCTCAATGTTTGAGGGGCTGCATAATACTCCTGGACATTTGTATGCATGGAGGGCGGGGCACATTTCTCAGATTGATAATAATCTCACATGTTATTGTTGATGGCCTCTTTATTTTTGAGGGACTTCAGATTACTCCTGGACATTTGTATACATGGAGGGCGGGGTAAGGTTGCAATGACTTTAAAGACACCCATCAATTCATTATACACAAAAAGTTAGCTGGAGGGTCATTGTGTCGACCAGTCTGTTTACTCACCCTACAAGGGCACTGACTTTAATACATGCAATTGTAAGTGCTACTTGTTGGGGTAATAACACAGGCTTGAGCTATGAACTGAACAACATCAAACCGCACTACTTTCTAAATGCAACTGCACAACTTGCATAATGTTTTTAGCAAACTGTGATGTCCTCAAAAGTTGCACTGATGTTTTGTTTTCTCAATAGTGCTTCTTTTTTAGGGTTGTCTCAGCTGTGCATGATCCGACTGGCGGGTTTCTCATATTGATAACATTCTCACATGTTATTGTTGATGGCCTCTTTATTTTCGAGGGACTGCAGAATACTCCCGGACATTTGTATGCATGGAGGGCGGGGTAAGGTATCAATGCCTTTAAAGACACCCATCACTTTGTGCTAGTCAAGTCAAGTCAAATTTATTTATATAGCCCTTAATCACAAAAATGTCCCAAAGGACTGCACAGGATTACAGTTACAAAATTACACAATTACCTGATCTTAAACCAGCATGCGGGCAAGGAAAAACTCAAAAACCTCAGTGTGAGGAGAAAAGAGAAACCTTGAGAAAGGACCTCACATGTGGTAATCCCCCTTCCAGGATTGACGAGGGTGAATTACAATTAGCATTACTGTACACATAATAGTAATTATTGGGTAAGATGTTGAAAATGTCCGGAAAGTGCATGACATCAACGACGGCCCCAGCCTGCAAATCAGTCCAGAAAGTCTATGACGGCCATGACGCTGCCTCCCGTCTCTGCCAGCTGGTAAATGCAGGGCTTGACAAGCTGCATGTCAGATGCCGGTCCGCTGACCCATCCCAAATCATCCTTCTCCTTCGTATCAGCCAGGCAGGCGTCGGAAAAAGACAGGACAAAACAGAATATGAGGTGGGCATCAATCATATGCTTTGGAATAGAAGTGTGTCTTAAGCCTCAATTTAAAAACCTCCGTTGAGGTTGCAGATCTTATCTCCAGAGGCAGGGCGTTCCATAACACCGGGGTCCGGATGGAGAACGCTCTCGAGCCCGCAGACTTCTTGGCTCTCGGAGTCACAAGTAGACCGGCATTTTCCGAGCGCAGACTCCGTGCAGGAACATAGGGGGAAATAAAATAGAGAAATAAGAGGGTGCAAGCCCATGCAAACATTTATATGTTAATAAGAGAACCTTAAAGTCACATCTTAAGTGGACTGGGAGCCAGTGCAAGTTGGCCAATACAGGAGTAATATGCTGAAACTTTTTGGTCTTAGTCAAAAATTTAGCTGCCGCATTCTGAACAACAAGTTAGCTGGAGGAACATTGTGCAAACCAGTCTGTTTATTCACGCAACATAGTCACTGACATCTTTCCCAGCACATTTCCAATGGTAGCTGCATTGCTGCAAAAACGCCACCGGAGACATTCAGTAAATCGGCTGCCGTTCATTTCGAACGGCTGGATGTATTTCCAATGGTAGCCGCATTGCCCCAAAAACGCCACCGGAGGGCACTCATTAAATCTGCGGCCGTTCATTTCCATCGGCTCGATGTATTTCCAATGGTAGCTGCATTCCCGCAAAAAACGCCACCGCAGGGTTCTTATTAAGTCGGTGGCTGTTCATTTCAAACGGCTGGATGTATTTCCAATGGTAGCTGCATTGCCGCAAAAACGCCACCGAGGGAACTCATTTAATCGGCGGCCATTCATTTCCAACGACACGAAGTATTTCCAATGGTAGTTGCATTGACCCAAAAACGCCACCGGAGGGCACTCATTAAATTGGCGGCCGTTCATTTCCAACGGCTCATTGTATTTCCAATGGTAGCTGCATTGCCGCAAAAATGCCACCGGAGACACTCATTAAATCGGCTGGCGTTCATTTCCAAGGGCTGGATGTATTTCCAATGGTAGCTGCATTGCCGTTAAAACGCCACCGGAGGGCACTCATTTAATTGGCGGCCGTTCATTTCTAACGGCTCAATGTATTTTTAAAGGTAGCTGCATTGCCCAAAAAACGCAAACGGAGTGCACTCATTAAATCGGTGGGCGTTCATTTCGAACGGCTGGATGTATTTCCAATGGAAGCTGCATTGCCGAAAGATAGCCACCTGAGGGCACTCATCAAATTTGCGGCCGTTCATTTCCAACGGCTAAATGTATTTTTAAAGGTAGCTGGATTGCCCCAAAAACGCAACCGGAGTGCACTCATTAAATCGGCGGGCGTTTTTTTCGAACGGCTGGATGTACCGTATTTTCCGCACTATATGGCGCACCGTGTTATAAGGCGCACCTTCAATGAATGATATATTTTAAAACTTTTGCCATACATAAGACGCACCCCATTATAAGGCGCTATAAGTGCATGCTGGTTTAAGATCAGGTAATTGTGCAATTTTGTAATTGTAATCCTGTGCAGTCCTTCGAGACATTTTTGTGATTAAGGGCTATTTACGGTAAATAAATGTGACTTGACTTGACTACAGTAGAGAATGTAGTTAAGTTATGCAACCTCTAGATGTTGCCACGCTAAAGGGAATGTCAACAAAACATTCAAAAAGGTCAAACTTTATTGTTAACAAACGAAGTCAGCTGGCAGTTGCTGTGAAACAGTAGTTCGAGTACGGATGAATAGATTGCATCTTTTCATAAAACGAAAGCACCAAGTAGGACCACCCCTGAATTCTTTAATATTGAGTTCCTGTGCCAGCGCTGTTGCCTTCATACGTATAGTTATCGTTATCGTAATGACACTTCTGCTTGCCGCTCTTTGTTGAACAACCCACTGTTCAAGTGTCTCCTCTAACTCTGGCCATCTTGCTTTATTGCCACGGAAACTTTGTTGAGTTTTCCTTACTTGGCGGAGCTTATCTTAATCCTTTCTCCACTTCCGTACCATCGATTAATTTATGTTTAACTCTCTCGCTGCCGCTCTATTGCGTGACTGATCGCCTTGAGTTTAAACTCGGCGTTGTTCGCGTGTCTCTTAACAGGAGCCATTTTTTTTATACAAATGCACGAATGAAAGAGAATCGTTGTTTAATATTTCCCAGTATGCACAGCGCGAAAAATGGAGTCGGCGGCTGTTTCTCGTAGTTGCGAGAAAATTAAACATCTTAAGTGGACTGGGAGCCAGTGCAAGTTGGCCAATACAGGAGTAATATGCTCAAACTTTTTGGTCTTAGTCAAAAGTTTAGCCGCCACATTCTGAACAACAAGTTAGCTGGAGGAACATTGTGCAAACCAGTCTGTTTATTCACGCAACATAGTCACTGAAATCTTTCCCAGCACATTTCCAATGGTAGCTGCATTGCTGCAAAAACGCCACCAGAGGGCACTCATCAAATCGGCGGCTGTTCATTTCGAACGGCTTGACGTATTTCCAATGGTAGCTTCATTGCCCCAAAAACGCTACCGCAGGGCACTCATTAAATCAGCAGCGGTTCATTTCGAACGGCTGGATGTATTTCCAATGGTTGCTGCCTTTCCGCAAAAACGCCACCGGAGGGCACTTTTAAATCAGTGGCTGTTCATTTCAAACGGCACGAAGTATTTCCAATGGTAGTTGCATTGCCGCAAAAACGCCACCGGAGAGCACTTATTAAATCGGCAGCCGTTCATTTCGAACGGCTGGATGTATTTCCGATGGTAGCTGCATTGCCGCAAAAACGCCACCGGAGACACTCATTAACTCGGCTGCCGTTCATTTCCAACGGCTGGATGTATTTCCAATGGTAGCTGCATTGCCGCAAAAAACCCACAGGAGGGTACTTATTAAATCGGTGGCTGTTCATTTCAAACGGATTGATGTATTTCCGATGGTACCTGCATTGCCGCAAATACGCCACCCAGGGCACTCATTTAATCGGCAGCCGTTCATTTCATACGGCACGAAGTATTTCCAATGGTAGCTCCATTGCTGCAAAAATGCCACGGAGGGCACTCATTTGAATCGGCGGCCGTTCATTTCGAATGTTTGGATGTATTTCCAATGGTAGCTGCATTGCCGCAAAAACGCCACCGGAGGGCACTCAATAAATTGGCGGCCATTCATTTAACGGCTCAATGTATTTTTAAAAGTAGCTGCATTGTCCCAAAAATGCAACCGGAGTGCACTCATTACTGTATGTGTTATTCTCAAATGAGTAACACTTACTAGTGCATAATTTAAAGTCAGTGCCCTCTTTGGGTGAATAAACAGACATGTCAGCACAATGACCCTCCAGCTAATTTCTTGTGTAGCATAAATTGATGGGTGTCAGTGAAACCTTACCCCGCCCTCCATGTATTCAAATATCCCAGAGATCTATACAGCCCCCCAACCATTGAGTGGCCATCAACACGAACCTTTGTGATTGTTAGTAATTGGAAAAGTTGGATCATGCACAGCTGAGACAACCCCAAAAGGAAGCACTTATGAGACTACAAAACATCAGTGCAACTTTGAGGACATCACAGTTTGCTAAAAACATTATCCAAAATATGCAGCTGCATCTAGCGAGTAGTTCTTCCTTATAAGACAGCTCAGCCGAGTTTTCATGAATGGGGGAAGGAACTCGTGCGTAGACATGACCTAAACCAAAGCACTTACCACAGCAATAGTTTAAGTCAGCGCTTCCAGTCGGGTTGTGGTATTCAAAAATGACATCAGCTCTTACACATAGGAAATCCCTGCAGTGTGTGGAAAGCTTGTGAGATGAACACCTTCACTTGTGGTCAATTGAAACCTGTCACAGATGAAGACATTTTCATTTCTGACCAGTCTTTGTACGAAGACAACAAAACAACCCCAATAAAAAGCACTTACTATTCTCAAAACACAACGATTCATTTTGTCAGAGCAATTTTGGTGACAAATGAACGAATGGTATTGAAATAAAACAAAACGAAAAGGACACATTTAAGGCATTTCCATGCTAAATGACCTCTACAAGTGCTGTTTGATGCTGTTCAGCTCATAGCTCATGTCTGTGCTATTGCCCCAACAAGTAGCACTTACTATTGCATAATTACAAGTCAGTGCTCATGTTGGGTGAATAAACAGACTGGTTTGCACAATGTTCCTCCAGCTAACTCGTTGTTTAGCATGAAGTGATGGGTGTCTTTAAAGGCATTGATACCTTACCCCGCCCTCCATGCATACAAATGTCTAGGAGTATTCAGCAGTCCCTCGAAAATAAAGAGGCCATCAACAATAACATGTGAGAATGTTATCAATATGAGAAACCCGCCAGTCGGATCATGCACAGCTGAGACAACCCTAAAAAAGAAGTACTTGTGAGAAAACAAAACATCAGTGCAACTTTTGAGGACATCACAATTTGCAAAAAACATCCAAAATATGCGGCTGCATCTATCGAGTAGTTCTTCCTTAAAAGACAGTCAAGCCGAGCTTTCATGAATGGGGCACTCGTGCGTCAACATGACCCAATCAAAAGCACTTACCGCAGAAATAGTTTAGGTCAGTGCTTCCATTCATGTTGTGGTAATCAAAAATGAGAACTGTTGTTATACATAGGAAATCCCTACATTGTGAGGAAACCTTGTGAGATGAACACGTTCACTTGTGGACAATTGAAGCCTGTCACAGAACAAGTGACTTTCATTACTGACCAGTCCTTGTACAAACACAACAAAACTTCCCCAACGAGAAGCACTTATTATTCTCAAAACACAAATGAGTGCTTTTCTCAGAGCAATTTTGGTGACAAATGAACCAATGGTAATGAAATAAAACAAAACCAAACAAAAAGGACACATTTAAGGCGTTCCCATGCTAAATTACCTCTACAAGAGCTGTTTGATGTTGTTCAGCTCATAGCTCATGTCTGTGCTATTGCCCCAACACGTAGCACTTACTATTGCATAATTTCAAGTCAGTGCTCCTGTTGGGTGAATAAACGTACGGGTCTGCACAAGGTTCCTCCAGCTGACTCGTTGTGTAGCATGAAAGTATGGGTGTCTTTAAAGGCATTGAAACCATACCCGCCCTGTATACAAATGTCCAGGAGTATTCTGAAGTCCCTCACCAATAAAGAGGCCATCAACAATAACATGTGAGATTGTTATCAATCTGAAAAACGTGCCCCGCCCTCTATGCATACAAATGTCCAGGAGTATTATGCAGCCCCTCGAACATTGAGTGGGCATCCACACGATTCTTTGATTGTTGTCAATCAGAGAAACCCACCCATTTGATCATTTGCAGCTGAGACAATCCCAAAAGGAAGCACTTATGAGAAAACAAAACACCAGTGCAACTTTTGAGAAAATCAGAGTTTGCTAAAAACAAGTTATGCAGCTCCATCTAGCGAGTAATTCTTCCTTAAAAAGCTTAGCCGAGATTTCATGACTTAGGCAAGGCACTGTTGCGTCAACATGACATAAACAATTGCAATAACTACAGAGGCCATCAACACAAGGTGTGAAATTGTCTTTAATCGGAAAAACCCACCCGTTGGATCATAAAAAAGCTGAGACAAACCCAAAATGAAGCATTTATTAGCATACAAAACATTAGTGCAACCTTTGAGGACATCACAGTTTGCTAAAAATATAATCCAAGTTATGCAATACTATTTAGAGAGTAGTGCCGTTTGATGTTGTTCAGCTCATAGCTCATGCCTGTGCTGTTACCCGCAACAAATAGCACTTACAATTGCATGGATTAAAGTCAGTGCCCTTGTAGGGTGAGTAAACAGACTGGTCGTCACAATGACCCTCCAGCTAACTTGTTGTGTAGCGTGAATTGATGGGTGTCTTTAAAATCATTGCAACCTTACCAAAAATGACATCAGCTGTGATGCATCGGAAATCCCTGCAGTGTTTGGAAACTTTCTGAGATGAACACGTTCATTTGTGGACAATTGAAGCCTGTAACTGAAGATTACATGTTAATTTCTGAAAGTCAACAAAACTGCCCCAACAAGAAGCACTTATTGTTCTCCGAAAACAAATGTCAGCGCAATTTTCAATGACAAATGAGCCAGATGATATTGACATAAAACAAAAACAAACCAAAAGGACACATTTAAAGCGTTTCCATGCTGAACAACCTTCAATTGAGCCATTTGGTGTTGCTCAGCTCACTGTTCATGTCTTTGTTATTGTCCCAACAAGTAGCACTTACTATTGAACAATACTTCCTCAGACCAAGTAAAAAAAATAATTTTATAACAGCAAAACTAAATCAAACATTTGAAAATGTCCATTGATGCACTCAGTACTTGGTTGGGAATCCTTTTGCACGGATTACTGCATCAATCCGGCGTGGCATGGAGGCAATCAGCCTGTGGCATTGCTGAGGTGTTATTGATGCCCAGGATGCTTCGATAGCGGCCTTCAGCTCATTTGCATTTGTAGGTCTGGTGTCTTTCATCTTCTTAACTATACCCCACAAATTCTCGATGGGGTTCAGGTCAGGGGAATTAGCAGGCCAATCAAGGACAGTGATGCCATGGTCAGTGCACCAGTTACTGGTGGTTTTGGCACTGTGGGCAGGTGCCAGATCATGCTGGAAAATGAAATACTCATCTCCATGGAGTTTTTCAGCAGATGGAAGCATGTAGTGCTCTAAAATCTCTTGGTACACAGTTGCATTTACTCTGGACTTGATGAAACACAGTGGACCAACACCAGCAGCTGACATGGCTCCCCAAACCATTGCTGACTGTGGGAACTTCACACTGGATTTCAAGCAACTTGGATTTTGCTCTTCTCCAGCCTTTCTCCAGACTCTGGCGCCTTGACTTCCAAATGAAATGCAAAACTTGCTTTCGTCTGAAAAGAGGACTTTGGACCACTCTGCAACTGTCCAGTGCTTCTTCTCCATAGCCCAAGTCAGACGCTTCTTCCGTTGTCTTGAGTTCAGAAGTGGCTTGACCATGGGAATACGGCTATTGTAGCCCATTTCCCGGACACGTCTGTGAACTGTGGCTTTTGATACCTGGACTCCAGCTTCAGCCCACTGTCTTTGAAGCTCCCTCAAATTCTGGAAGCGGCTCTTCTTCACAATTTTGTTAAGGCTGCGGTCATCTCTCTTGGTTGTGCAGCGTTTCCGGCCACATTTTTCCCTTCCAACAGACTTTTTGTGGATATGCTTTGAAACTGCACTCTGTGAACAGCCTGCTCTTTGAGAAATTTATTTTTGTGTCTTACCCTCCTGATGGAGGGTATCAATGATGGTCCTCTGGACAGCAGTCGGATCAGCAGTCTTCCCCATACTTGTGATTTAGTTTACTGAACCAAGCTGAGTGTTTTTAAGGCTCAGGAAACCCTCGCAAGGTGTTTCGAGTTAATTAGATGATTCAGGTGATTAGTTGAATAGCCTACTTGTATACTTTTTCATGATATTCTAATATTTTGAGATAGGATTTTTGAGTTTTCTTAAGCTGTAAGCCAAATTCAGCAATATTAAAATAATAAAAGGCTTGAAATAGTTCAGTTGATGTGTAATGAATCCAGAATGTATGACATTTTTGTTTTTTTAATTGCATTACAGAAAATAAAGAACTTTATCACAATATTCTAATTTTCTGAGACAGTCCAGTATATAAATGTCCAGGAGTATTCTGAAGTCCCTCACCAATAAAGAGGCCATCAACAATAACATGTGAGATTGTTATCAATCTGAAAAACCTGCCCCGCCCTCCATGCAATCAAATGTCCAGGAGTATTATGCAGCCCCTCGAACATTGAGTGGCCATCCACACGATTCTTTCAGATTGTTTTCAATCAGAGAAACCCACCCATTTGATCATTTGCAGCTGAGACAATCCCAAAAGGAAGCACTTATGAGAATACAAAACACTAGTGCAACTTTTGAGAAAATCAGAGTTTGCTAAAAACAAGTTATGCAGCTCTTTCTAGCGAGTAATTCTTCCTTAAAAAGCTTAGCCGAGATTTCATGACTTAGGCAAGACACTGGTGCGTCAACATGACATAAACAATTGCAATAACTACAGAGGCCATCAACACAAGGTGTGAGATTGTTTTTGATTGGAAAAACCCACCCGTTCGATCATAAAAAAGCTGAGACAAGCACTTATGAGAATACAAAACATTAGTGCAACCTTTGAGGACATCACAGTTTGCTAAAAATATAATCCAAGTTATGCAATACTATTTAGAGCAGACCTGGGCACTCCGGTCCTGGAGGGCCATACGTCCTGCCAGATTTGAAGTTTGCTCTTCTTTAACTCAGGTGACATAAATTATAACCTCGTTAGCAAGCTAGCAAGTGCTCGTTAACAATACTGGTGATTGGAATCACCTGTATTGGATCAGAGAAACCTCAAAAATCATGCAGAACATACGGCCCTCCAGGACATAAAACAAAAACGAACCAAAAGGACACATTTAAAGCGTTTCCATGCTGAACAACCTTCAATTGAGCCATTTGGTGTTGCTCAGCTCACTGTTCATGTCTTTGTTATTGTCCCAACAAGTAGCACTTACTATTGAATAATTTAAAGTCAGGGCTCCTGTTGGGTGAATAAACAGACTTGTCGGCACGATGGCCCTCCAGGTAACTTGGTTTGTAGCATGAATTGATGGGTTTCTTCAAAGGCATTGAAACCTTACCCCGCCCTCCATGCATACAAATGTCCACGAGTATTATGCAGCCATTTGACCATTGAAAGCCCATCAACACGAAGCTGTGAGATTGTGATCAATCGGAGAAACCCACCCGAGGATCATTCGCAGCTGAGACTACCGCAAAAGGAAGCACTTATGAGAATCAAAAACATCAGTGCGACTTTTGAGAACATCACAGTTTGCGAAAAACGTTATCCAAAATATGCAGCTGCATCTCACGAGTAGAAGTTCCCTCTAAGACAGCTTAGTCGAGTTCTCATGAATGGGGAAAGGTACTAATGCGTCAACTTGACATAAACAAAAACACTTACTCTGAAAATAAATTCAGTCAGTGTTTCTAGTAGGGTTGTGTTAACTGAAATGAGATGAGCTGTTATGTATCGGAAATCCCAGCAGTTTGTAGAAACCTTGTGAGATGAACATGTTCACTTGCTGACAATTGAAGCCTGTCACAGAAGAATAAATGAACATTTCTGACCAGTCCTTGTACAAAGTCAAAAAAACTACATAAACAAAAAGCTCTTATTGTTCACTAAATGCAATTGAGTGGTTTACCAAGAGTATTTGGCAGAGGTGTAGATATGGTGGACAAAAAAAACAGACTGGTCGGCACTATGGCCCTCCAGCTAACTTGTTGTGTAGCATGAATTGATGGGTGTCTTTAAAGGCATTGAATCCTTACCCCGCCCCCCCCATGCATACAAATGTCCAGGACTTTTATGCAGCCATTTGACCATTGAGAGCCCATCAACACAAACGTGTGAAATTTTTATCAATTGGAGAAGCCCACTCGTGAAACATTATCCACGTTACGCAGCAGCATCTAGCGAGTACTTCTTCCTTTAAAGACAGCTTTGACCAGGTGTCTTGAGTGGGGCAAGGTAATCGTGCGTAAACATGACCAAAACCAAAGCACTTACCATAGAAATAGTTTAAGTCAGTGCTTCCAGTAGAGCTGTGTTAACTAAAAATGACATCAGCTGTGAAACATCGGAAATCCCTGCAGTGTGTAGAAACCTTTCAAGATGAACACGTTCACTTGCGGACAATTGAAGCCTGTCACTGAAGAAGACATGTTAATTTCTGACAAGTCCTTGCACAAAGTCAACAAACTACCCCAACAATAAGCATTTTTGGGGTAATTTGTGCTTTAGTCGGAGCAATTTTGATGACAAATGAGCCAATGGTATTGAAATAAAATAAAACCAAAGCAAAAGGTTACATTTAATGCGTTTCCATGCTAAATTACCTCTAAAAGTGCCGTTTGATGATTTTCAGCTCATAGCTCATGTCTGTGCTATTGCCCCAACACGTAGCACTTATTATTGCATAATTTCAAGTCAGTGCTCATGTTGGGTGAATAAACGGACGGGTCTGCACAAGGTTCCTCCAGCTAACTCGTTGTGTGGCATGAAATTATGGGTGTCTTTAAAGGCATTGAAACCATACCTGCCCTCCATGTACACAACTGTCCAGGAGTATTCTGAAGTCCTTCACCAATACAGAGGCCATCAACAATAACATGTGAGATTGTTATCAATCTGAAAAACGTGTCCCGCCCACCATGCAAACAAATGTCCAGGAGTATTATGTAGCCCCTCGAACATTGAGTGGCCATCCACACGATTCATTCAGATTGTTGTGAATCAGAGAAACCCACCCTTTGGATCATTTGCAGCTGAGACAATCTTAAAAGGAAGCACTTATGAGAATACAAAACACCAGTGCAACTTTTGAAAAATCAGTTTGCTAAAAACAAGTTATGCAGCTCCATCTAGCGAGTAATTCTTCCTTAAAAGAAAGCTTAGCCGAGATTTCATGACTTAGGCAAGGCACTGGTGCGTCAACATGACATAAACAATAGCAATAACTGCAGAGGCCATCAACACAAGGTGTGAAATTGTCTTTAATCGGAAAAACCCACCCGTTGGATCATAAAAAAGCTGAGACAACCCCAAAATGAAGCATTTATGAGAATAAAAAACATTAGTGCAAACTTTGAGCACATCACAGTTTGCTAAAAATATAATCCAAGTTATGCAATACCATTTAGAGAGTAGTGCCGTTTGATGTTGTTCAGCTCATAGCTCATGCCTGTGCTATTACCCCCAACAAATAGCACTTACATTTGCATGGATTAAAGTCAGTGCCCTTGTAGGGTGAGTAAACAGACTGGTCGTCACAATGACCCTCCAGCTAACTTGTTGTGTAGCATGAATTGATGGGTGTCTTTAAAATCATTGCAACCGGTTTCCAACATGGCGGCGCGAGTTTTCGTTGCGGCTGATTGTTATCCGGCTATCCTACTATTTACCACTGTCCTCCTGCTTTCCTTTTTGGATACATGCGTGGCCAATAAGACCTACAGTCGGGAGGAGCTCATCCGACTAGGTGGGTGTCTAAATTTCGACTTTTCGGGCACTTTCTATACCACCCACGACATCCCAAATGAGCTCCAAAGGGACTCGGGTTCGCCCTGCTTTCCCGCTCCACCGAAGAAAAAGAAGAAAAATCGGAGACGAAGACGGCGAAAAGATAGAAAACAGAAGTGAAGATGTCGTGCAGGGAAGCGTGTGGAGTTGATGAAGCAACGACATGAAGATCTGTCTAACCCAACCATCATTTCTTCGTCGATTCTGCGAGTCAACCGACACCCGAAGCCCAACGCACACAACCGGCATCTCGTGACGATCTCCACAAAGGCTACAGCTAAGTCAAATGATTCAAAGCTAAAATTTGGTCTTTTGAATGTTAGATCACTCGCTCCTAAAGCTTTACTTGTAGATAATATTATTCGCGATTATAAACTTAACTGTATTGGTCTCTGTGAAACGTGGTTACGCCCGGATGAGTATTTAGCTCTAAATTATGCTTCTCCCCCAGATTACGAGAGCAGCCATTTAGCACGCACGTTGAAAAAGGGTGGCGGTGTCGCGCTCATTTCTGAAAAAACGCTCAAATTTACTTCTCGTACCTCTAATAATCACAAGTCGTTCGAGGCTCTTGTTATGAGGTCCTCTCCATTGTCAATCTATGTGATAACTATCTATCGCGCACCAGGACCATACACAACTTTCTTAGACGAATTTGCTGAACTTTTGTCTGAACTAGTAACCTATGCAGACAAAATTATAATTATGGGCGACTTTAACATTCATATGAACTCCCCACTCAGTTCACTCACTGTTGCGTTTCAGTCTATAATTGATGCTTTTGGTTTTAATCAACTGGTTGATTTGCCAACCCATAAAGATGGAAACACGCTCGACTTGGTTCTGACTCGAGGAGTTTCAACCTCAAACATGGCGGTGCTATCGTGTACTACAGTTATCTCGGATCATTATTTAGTTACATTTGAGGTGCTAGCTAAAAGTAGTGTTAAAAAAGCTGAAGGATTTAGCGGACGCAATATAAGCACTGTCACAGTTTCTGAGCTCTCCGATATTCTTCCAGGAGCAGTTGCGTCCTTTCCTTCCTACATAGGCTCCATCGAACCACTCCTAAATGAATTTAACGCTACCCTGGCCAATGCCCTGGATTCAGTTGCGTCCATCCGGCATAAATCACGACCTAAAAGACGCACACCTTGGTTTAATGATGAAACTAGATCCCTTAAACGAGAATGCAGGAAATCTGAAAGAAAATGGCGCGCTACCAAGCTTGAAGTTTTCCATCAAATCTGGTGTGATAGTTTGTTGAAGTATAAAGCGGCCCTGGCCTCTGCAAAATCAGCCTACCTTTCGAAAGTGATTGCGTCACAAAACAACAATCCCAAGGTCCTTTTCGACACTGTAGCATCGCTAACAAGGCAACAGACTATCCCAGATAGCTCCACCCATTCTGCCCACGACATAATGGTCTTCTTTACTAAGAAGATCCAAAGCATACAGGAAGAAATTGCTAAAGACAGTATTAATTCAACACATACTAAAGCACTCAAATCTCTAGATGCACGACATGGTGGCTGTCTAGGTATTTTGTCCCGTTTTAGTGAACTGTCACTCGAAAATCTTAAACAGATGGTGAATACGGCCAAACCGACGACTTGCCAGTTCGACCCACTTCCAGGTTCATTTATCAAAGGTCTCTTTGGCGTTCTTGCACCTTCAGTTCTAAATATTTTAAACATATCACTCGCCTCAGGTGT
Source organism: Urocampus carinirostris (assembly GCF_059441175.1). Classification (NCBI taxonomy): domain Eukaryota; kingdom Metazoa; phylum Chordata; class Actinopteri; order Syngnathiformes; family Syngnathidae; genus Urocampus; species Urocampus carinirostris. The sequence goes on from NW_028283129.1 coordinate 474,288, forward strand.
AGTTCCAGCTGCTTTTAAGTCCGCTGTCATTAAACCCACACTGAAACGACCCAACCTAGATCCAGAAAACTTATGTAATTATACAGGGAGTGCAGAATTATTAGGCAAATTAGTATTTTGACCACATCATCCTCTTTATGCATGTTGTCTTACTCCAAGCTGTATAGGCTCGAAAGCCTACTACCAATTAAGCATATCAGGTGATGTGCATCTCTGTAATGAGAAGGGGTGTGGTCTAATGACATCAACACCCTATATCAGGTGTGCATAATTATTAGGCAACTTCCTTTCCTTTGGCAAAATGGGTCAGATGAGGGACTTGACAGGCTCTGAAAAGTCAAAAATAGTGAGATATCTTGCAGAGGGATGCAGCACTCTTAAAATTGCCAAGCTTCTGAAGCGTGATCATCGAACAATCAAGCGTTACATTCAAAATAGTCAACAGGGTCGCAAGAAGCGTGTAGAAAAACCAAGGCGCAAAATAACTGCCCGTGAACTGAGAAAAGTCAAGCGTACAGCTGCCAAGATGCCACTTGCCACCAGTTTTGCCATATTTCAGAGCTGCAACATCACTGGAGTGCCCAAAAGCACAAGGTGTGCAATACTCAGAGACATGGCCAAGGTAAGAAAGGCTGAAAAACAACCACCACTGAACAAGACACACAAGCTGAAACGTCAAGACTGGGCCAAGAAAAATCTTAAGACGGATTTTTCTAAGGTTTTATGGACTGATGAAATGAGAGTGAGTCTTGATGGGCCAGATGGATGGGCCCGTGGCTGGATCGGTAAAGGGCAGAGAGCTCCAGTCCGCCTCAGACGCCAGCAAGGTGGAGGTGGGGTACTGGTATGGGCTGGTATCATCAAAGATGAGCTTGTGGGGCCTTTTCGGGTTGAGGATGGACTCAAGCTCAACTCCCAGTTCTACTGCCAGTTTCTGGAAGACACCTTCTTCAAGCAGTGGTACAGGAAGAAGTCCGCATCCTTCAAGAAAAACATGATTTTCATGCAGGACAACGCTCCATCACACGCATCCAAGTACTCCACAGCGTGGCTGGCAAGAAAGGGTCTAAAAGAAGAAAAACTAATGACATGGCCTCCTTGTTCACCTGATCTGAACCCCATAGAGAACCTGTGGTCCCTCATCAAATGTGAGATTTACAAGGAGGGAAAACAGTACACCTCTCTGAACAGTGTCTGGGAGGCTGTGGTTGCTGCTGCACGCAATGTTGATCGTGAACAGATCAAAGCACTGACAGAATCCATGGATGGCAGGCTTTTGAGTGTCCTTGCAAAGAAAGGTGGCTATATTGGTCACTGATTTGTTTTTGTTTTGTTTTTGAATGTCAGAAATGTATATTTGTGAATGTTGAGCTGTTATATTGGTTTCCCTGATGAAAATAAATAATTGAAATGGGTATACATTTGTTTTTTGTTAAGTTGCCTAATAATTATGCACAGTAATAGTCACCTGCACACACAGATATCCTCCTAAAATAGCTAAAACTAAAAAAACCCACTCCAACTTCCAAAATATTCAGCTTTGATATTAATGAGACTTTTGGGTTCATTAAGAACATGGTTGTTGTTCAATAATAAAATTAATCCTCAAAAATACAACTTGCCTAATAATTCTGCACTCCCTGTAGACCTGTGTCAAACCTACCGTTTCTTTCTAAAATACTTGAAAAAGTAGTGGCACAGCAGCTGAATGATTTCATGTCCGAGAACAATCTCTTTGAATCAATGCAATCAGGATTCAGGGCTAACCACTCTACTGAGACAGCTCTGATTAAGGTAACCAATGATCTCCTACGGGCAATGGACTCGGGCGCATCATCACTTTTGCTGCTGCTGGACCTCAGTGCTGCATTTGACACAGTGGACCATAATATCTTGCTAGAACGGTTGGAAAAATTGATTGGTCTCTCAGGAAACGTCCTATTATGGTTCAGATCCTACCTCTCAGATAGGACACACTGCGTTAAATATGGCGAATTGACATCTGAGCCATTTAGTGTTACTTGTGGTGTTCCGCAGAGTTCAGTGCTTGGCCCCCTTCTCTTCAGCATTTATATGCTTCCACTAGGTGATATTATTCGCAAGTATAATATCAGTTTCCATTGCTACGCAGATGACACTCAACTCTATCTCCCGATGGAGGAATCTGCCACACTAAACTGTGGAACTTTGGAGGCCTGCCTCACTGAGATAAAAGAGTGGATGTCACTCAATTTCCTGCGTCTTAACCCTGAAAAGACTGAAATGTTAGTTATTGGTCCTTCTAAGTCCCGTGACTTATTCTCTAAAACCGCAGTGAACTTGGACAATTGCCACATCACACAGAGTGATTCACTTAAAAATTTAGGTGTCATTTTCGACCCTGATCTGTCCTTTCAAACACATGTGAAGAAAATTACTAGAACCGCTTTCTTCCATCTCCGTAACATTGCTAAAATTCGTCCTATACTTTCTCAGTCGGATGCGGAAATCATAATTCATGCGTTTGTTACCTCCCGTCTCGACTACTGTAATGCACTACTTTCCGGTCTTTCGATGACCAGACTCAAGAGTCTTTAGCTGGTACAAAATGCTGCAGCGAGGCTTTTAACAAGGACAAAAAAGTACGATCACATCACCCCAATTTTGGCTAACCTGCATTGGCTCCCTGTTAGCCTAAGATGCGATTTTAAGGTTCTCCTACTACTATACAAAATCATACATGGACTTTCCCCCTCATATCTTTCAGATCTGATCTCCCCCTATGTCCCGGCCCGAAGCCTTCGTTCCGAGAGCGCCGGTCTCCTGGTGATCCCAAGAGCCAAGAAGTGTTCCGCTGGTTCGAGAGCGTTCTCCATCCGGGCACCGGTGTTGTGGAATGCTCTTCCCCCTGAGATCCGATCTGCAACCTCGGTGGAAATGTTTAAATCTAGGCTTAAAACTCACTTCTACTCTATAGCATACGAGTAACCTAATCTTATATGTAATAACTTGTGAAGCCCTTAGAGACTAATTGTGATTAAGGGCTATACAAATAAAAATGACTTGACTTGACTTGACTTAACCTTACTAAAAATGACATCAGCTGTGATACATCGGAAATCCCTGCATTGTTTGGAAACCTTGTGAGATGAACACGTTCATTTGTGGACAATTGAAGCCTGAAACTGAAGAAGACATGTTAATTTCTGACCAGTCCTTCCACAAAGTCAACAAAACTGCCCCAACAAGAAGCACTTATTGTTCTCCGAAAACAAATGTCAGAGCAATTTTCAATGACAAATGAGCCAGATGATATTGACATAAAACAAAAACGAACCAAAAGGACACATTTAAAGCGTTTCCATGCTGAACAACCTTTAATTGAGCCATTTGATGTTGCTCAACTCACTGTTCATGTCTTTGTTATTGTCCCAACAAGTAGCACTTACTATTGAATAATTTAAAGTCAGGGCTCCTGTTGGGTGAATAAACAGACCTGTCGGCACGATGGCCCCCAGGTAACTTGTTGTGTAGCATGAATTGATGGGTTTCTTCAAAGGCATTGAAACCTTACCCTGCCCTCCATGTATACAAATGTCCAGGAGTATTATGCAGCCATTTGACCATTGAGAGCCTATTAACAAGAACCTGTGAGATTGTGATCAATCGGAGAAACCCACTTGTGGATCATTCGCAGCTGAGACTACCGCAAAAGGAAGCACTTATGAGAATCAAAAACACCAGTGCGACTTTTGAGAACATCACAATTTGCGAAAAACATTATCCAAAATATGCAGCTGCATCTCGCGAGTAGATGTTCCCTCAAAGACAGCTTAGTCGAGTTCTCATGAATCGGGAAAGGTACTAGTGCGTCAACTTGACATAAACAAAAACACTTACTCTGAAAATAAATTCAGTCAGTGTTTCCAGTAGGGTTGTGTTAACCAAAATAAGATGAGCTGTTTTACATCGGAAATCCCAGCAGTGTGTAGAAACCTTGTGAGATATACATGTTCACTTGTGGACAATTGAAGCCTGTCACAGAAGAAAAAATTATCATTTCTCACTAGTCCTTGTACAATGTCAACAAAACTACATACACAAGAAGCACTTATTGTTCACAAAATACAAATGAGTGTTTTACCAAGAGTATTTGGCAGAGGTGTAGATATGGTGGACAAAATACCATATGATTGTTATCAATTGGAGAACAAAATACCATATGATTTTTATCAAATGGAGAAGCCCACCCGTCGGATCATAATCCAAGTCAGAATTTAAAGGGACAGTGTTAAAAAACTTGAGACACATTCAACTCCATTGTATCAAAGCATTATTCTAATGTGAGCTGCAGTACCGCAATATCGCCACCGGAGGGCCCTCGTTAAATAGGCGCCCATTCATTTCCAATGGCTCAATGTGTTTACAACGGGAGCTGCAGTACGGCAAAAATCCCACAAGATGGCACTCAACCCAAAAGTACAACACCGTTAAATAGGTGCCAATTCATTTGTATGGGAGGATTTGTTTCAGAAAAGTCAATGCTTTGTCAGCCATAAAGAGACAATGTTTAAAATGAACTTTTGACGGTGATTTGGAGACCCAAATCAAGTTTTATGATTCTAGCATCTATGGTTACAAAGTTATTGTCATTATTAAATGATGTTATTTTTGAAATTTCAAGCTGAGAAACGCATAATAAAACGGTATTTAGGATGCCAGTCACACTTTTTTAAAAGTTTGCATAGCTAAAAAGGATTAACTTTTCCACCATTCCTGCACTAAATATACAATTCACAAGTTTTCCAACCCGGGAAGTTTTATGATTCTGGCATGTATGGTTACAAAGTTATTGTCATTATTAAATGATGTTATTTTTGAAATTTCAAGCTGAGAAACCCATAATAAAGCGGTATTTAGGATGCCAGTCACAGTTTTTCAAAATTTTGCATAACTAAAAAAGTTGAACTTTTCCACCATTCCTGCACTAAATATATAACAATTACAGGTTTTCCTAGCCGGGAAAGCAAGTTTTATGACTATAGCATGTACGGTTACAAAGTCATTTTCATTATTAAACGATGTTCAAATGTGCTTCAAAACGCTTCTCCCATCCATTTTCCTCTCCAACGTTCGCTCTCTGGACAACAAACTAGACCATTTAAGAGTGGAACTTACGACCGACTTCCGGTGGCGCAATGAGGTAGACGGCAGCAAGGAAAGTAGCTCTGAGAAAAAAATGACTAAAGAGTAATGTAATACTTACTTGGAGAAATTCTTCAACAAAACATGGTCAAGAAGGGGACACTTGTTGAGGAAAAAGGCGCTAAGGGGAAAAAGATCAAGGGAGCAGAAGGAATGTCATTGGTCGACGAGGGACGTGACTCGGCCATCCTCCATGAAATCCGTAAATTACGGCAAGAACACACTGAAGCAGCCAGTGAGAACAAGATTGCTATGGCAAGAATGGAAAAAAGCATCGAAGAGCTTCTGGAGCGCACTGTGTTGCTGGAGCGGAGGGTGGAAAGCATGGAGGAGCTACATGCTAACACGGAAGAGCGAACGTTAAGACTAGAACAATTAACAGTCTCCTTGCTCCAACAAACCGCCAAACTAGCAACAAAGTGTGAGGACTTGGAGTCGAGATCACGACGGAACAACATTAGAATACATGGCATTCCGGAGGGTGCCGAGAGGAACGACACAATCGGCTTCATAACAAACTTTATTAAATCGAACATTCCGACAACAGGACATATGGATTTGTGCATTGAGAGGGCACACCGCTCACTGGTGAACAAGTCTCAGGGTAAAGCACTGTCACGGGCAATTATCGTACGTTTCACCGACTAAATAGTGAAAGAATCCGTAATGAAAGAAGCATGGAAGCGGAAGACAACGTACGAAGGCAAGACCGTTTACTTCAACCAAGATTACACCACAGAAATCCAAAAAAAGAGGAAACAAGTAAGGGACGTTATCAAAACGTTAAAGGAAAAGAACGTAAAGGCACAATCCCCATATCCCGCCCAGCTGAAGATGTTTTTGGACTAAGAACATTCTCTACACTGATGGAGGCAGCAACATTGCTAAAAGAAATGGGGATCGAAGTGGAAGAGGACAACACGGAGACACTGCAAAAGATGTTGTCAAAGAACATTTGGACCACAGTGACCGGAATTGAGAGGAAGACAAAGGAACACCCCCATCATAGAAGGTGACTTACAAGCTCTCATGGAGCAAAACAAAGCCAAATTCGGATTTGGGGTGAAAGAGTAAGGACCATATCTGCCCTTTCTATTATAAATTCAATAAATTAGAAGTAAGTAAAATGCCAAGTAAACTTGTTATCTTTAAATTAAAACAATATATGTATATATATATATATATATATATATATATATATATATATATATATATATATATATATATTGGCATAGAGCTACGCTAAAATATTTAGTTAGTTATAACTATGGACGACGGTACAAAAGTTGTTCACGCACTGAGTGCATATTTCCAGGAGGGTAGCCACAACTCTCCGATTGGACTCTTGGAAGACATGGGTTTTTGTTTTTTGGGTGTGTTTTTTTTCTTTTTGGTGGGGAATCATGTGTGCTTGTCAATATGTTTGTTAGTAATTTGGTTTGTTTTGTCAATGGAGGTGATTAATGTAGTGTTTTTGTATGCTTCAAAAATCAGTCAGACTCAATACAAATCATGAGCAATCTAAATATTGTTTCATATAATGTACATGGGCTAAACCACCCCATCAAGAGAAAGAAGATATTGAAACAACTCAAGACATTGCAGAGCTCAATAGCCTTATTACAAGAGACACATTTGACAGAGATTGAACATAAGAAGCTAAAAAGAGAATGGGTGAACCAGGTGTTCTACGCATCCTATGGTAAAAGGAGGGGAGTAGCAATTTTACTTGGAAAAGGGGTGGCGTTTAAAGTCGAAAAAGAAGTGAAGGACAATCTGGGGCGATATATAATGATTATAGGGTCAATGGCCGGTTGGGAAATATCAATAATGAATGTTTATGCACCAATTGAGGAAAAGGGGACATTTTTTCAAGTATTAGCTAAAGTAATAACCAACTGTGTGAAGGAAATGTTACTTATAGGAGGTGACTTTAACACTGTACAGAATTGCAAAGTGGACAAGTATCCTTCAGTACATGGAACAAATACAAAGAGGTCGAGGATGTTAAATAACATAACTAAAGAATTGGGATTGATAGATCCATGAAGAGAGAAAAATCCCCAAACTAAAGAATATACTTTCTATTTAAACCCGCATGGCAGCTATTTGAGAATTGATTACTTTTACATTTCAAGACAACATATGCATACAGTAGTAGGGTGTGGTATAGAGAATATTACTATAAGTGACCATTCTCCAATTACTTTGAAACTAAGTTTAGACAATGAACCCCATTTTAGGTATTGGAGGATGAATGTATCTCTCCTCTCAGATAAAAACGTAGTACAGGAAATAAAACGGTGTATAAAAGAATATTTCCAAATCAATGACAACAATGAGGTTTCTCCATCAATATTATGGGAAGGAGGGAAAGCTGTAATAAGGGGGAAATTAATTGAAATATCGTCCCGACTAAAACAAATACGCTTAAAGAATCAGAAGGAATTGGAGGATAAGATTAAGGAACTAGAAGAAGAACATAAAAAAACACCAAATGAATCCAGATTACAGGTATTAAAAACAACCAGAAGCAAATTAGATGAACTTTTGACAAATAAAGCAGAAGGGGCTCTGCGCTTTGTGAACCAGAGATACTATGAAATGGGCAATAGAGCCAGTCGACTGCTAGCCTTCCAACTTAAAAAGGCCCAAACAGATAGAATTATATCACAAATAAAACATCCTATCTCTAAACAATGTTTAGTAAAACCCAAAGGTATAGCAGAAGCATTTGCAGATTATTTTAAAGAATTATACAAGGACTCAGAAAATTACTTAGATAACTGCACGGCACAAAACTTTTTAGGAAAACTACATTTACCAACACTAGGGGGATACAATAGAAATTATTCGCCCCATTACAAAACAGGAAATACAAGATACAATAAATAACTTAAAAATAAATAAATCACCAGGAACGGATGGATTCCCGGGGGTGTTCTACAAAAGCTTTAAGGAAGAATTAACACCAGTACTGCATAAAGTATTTAACTATGCTCTAACAAAAGGAGATCCCCCCCAAATCATGGTCGGAAGCCATCTTAACAGTCTTGCACAAAGAAGGAAAAGAACCAATATTGTGTGAAAGCTATAGACCAGTTAGTTTACTTTGTAATGATCTAAAAATTCTTACAAGCATACTGGCAAAAAGAATGCAGAAATTTATAGCGAAATTAATTAGAAATGATCAAACAGGATTTATTCTGAGAAGGCAGGGTGTAAACAATATTAGGAGGATACTTAACATAATTACGAGCACAAAATCTAAGACCCAACCCTCGATGTTACTGAGCTTGGATGCACAAAAAGCTTTCGATGGGGTGAAATGGAACTTCTTACATCAATCACTTATAGCTTTTGGCTTCCCTCAAATATTTGTTGAATGGGTGAAAATAATCTATAAAAATCCTAAATCTCGTCTTAGAGTAAATGGTCACTGTTCAGATTTCTTTGATATCAAAAGAGGAGTCCGGCAAGGGGATTGTTTAAGCCCACTCTTGTTTGCAATAAGCATAGAACCACTCGCAGAATCAATTAGACAAAATGAGCAAATAAGGGGGATATTTGATGAAGGAGGAACAGAACATAAAATATCATTGTTTGCAGATGACCTGTTGGTAATGCAGAAGGAACCTTCGTTATCAATACCACCACTGTTGGAGAGCCTTAAAATATATGGAGAAGTAGCTGGGTATTCAAATAATGAGAGCAAATCAATAGCAATGATGATATCAGGAAAATGTCCAACAGATGTGATTGAAAGATTTGATTATAAATGGACAAATAAAGGGTTTAAATATTTGGGGGTGACCATTACACCACATTCCACACAGCTGTTTGATGCAAATTATGGAATGTTGATAAAAGAAATAAGGAAAGATTTGGAAAAATGGGAAATTTTTCCCTTAAGTCTTATCGGAAGGATAGAAACAATTAGGATGAACATATTACCAAGACTATTATTTCTGTTTCAATCCCTTCCAATTCTGATCCCGGCATCCACATTTAAAATGTTAAATAAATTGATAACAAAATTCATTTGGCAAAACAAGAAACCTAGAATAAAATACAAAACCCTGTTAGCTCCTAAAGAAAAAGGGGGCCTAGACCTACCCAATATTAAACATTACTATTGGGCAGCTCAAATTAAAGCACTCATCTTGTGGATTACTACAGACAAAGATACGATATGGGTGGACATGGAGCAGCGATCTTGTCCAAATATGCCTGTGGAATCGTTACCATACATATCAGTCACGAGGTGGAAGAAATTAAAAATCCAGAATGAATGGATTAAGGGAACTATTAAAACTTGGTCAACAATACAAAAAAAATTAAAAATATCAAGATCTGTGAATAGGGCTACCAAAATAGCGAAAAACCCAGACTTTAAACCAGGGGTTATGGAGGTAGGGTTTCAAAAATGAGCCCAAAAAGGACTGATGTTGATTACCCAAGTATTGGAAGCACAGGCAATGAAATCATTCGAACAACTCCAACAAGAATTTGACCTACCCAGAAATGATTTTTACAAATATTTGCAACTAAGGCATTACCTCCAGAAACACGAGGAATGGGGGAAAATATGTAAGGAGCCAACTAAGGTAGAGGAATTATTAATATCATATACAAAAGGACAATCAATAAAGGGGGTTATATCAAAACTATATAAAGCCCTGAGAATGGATCTCAGTAATGAGGACATGGCAGTTAAGGAAAAATGGGAACAAGAAACTAATGTAGCGATAAAAGACAACGTATGGGAAAAAACATTGAAAGAGGGACACAAAATAACCAACAGCCCGACATGGAGGGAGTTTGAATGGAAAGTAAAAATGCGATTCTTCTATACACCCTCTATCACTTCAAAATATAAAAATACCTCAAATCTATGTTGGCGCAACTGTGGGGGGGTCGGAGAATTTACGCATATTTTCTGGAATTGCCCTGTAATATTAAATTTTTGGAGAAGTATCCAGAGAGAAATAAAATTAATTACTGGCTGGGAGTTGCGGTTGGACCCAAAGGCTTACGTAATAGGAATTTTGCCAGAAGAATTACTATCTGGTCAACAGAAATATATCCTAAGGGTAATGCTTCTGGTAGCAAAGAAAAGCATTGTGGGGCTAACTGCATTCCGCGCTGATAGAAGCGGCAAACTCACCGTTTATAGCAGGGGTGGCGGACTATGCATTTATACCAACAACTACTGGTGTAGAAATGCTAGAATAATCTCGAATAACTGCTCATGGGACATTGAACTTTTGACGGTGATTTGCAGACCCAAATCAAGTTTAATGATTCTAGCATCTATGGTTACAAAGTTATTGTCATTGTTAAATGATGTTATTTTTGAAATTTCAAGCTGAGAAACCCATAATAAAGCGGTATTTAGGATGCCAGTCACACTTTTTTAAAAGTTTGCATAGCTAAAAAGGATGAACTTTTCCACCATTCCTGCACTAAGCATATAAAATTCACAAGTTTTCCAACCCGGGAAGTTTTATGACTATAGCATGTATGGTTACAAAGTTATTGTCATTATTAAATTATGTTATTTTTGAAATTTCAAGCTGAGAAACCCATAATAAAGCGGTATTTAGGATGCCAGTCACACTTTTTAAAAAAGTTTACATTGCAAGGTCTTGAGTAGTTTTTCACAATTCTTGCATTAAATATATAAAATTCACAAGTTTTCCAAAAGCAAGTTTTATGATTCTAGAATGCATGGTTCAAAAAAATGACTGTCATTATTAGATGATGTTAGCGTTAGCGTTAGGGTTAAAATGTGGGAGGAAACCTGAGTGTCTGGAGGAAACCCACGCAAGCACGGTTAGAGCATGCTAACTCCGCACAGGAAGGGTGCTAGCTGGATTTAATCCCATGACCCCAGAACTGTCCTAATATTCTGAAAAATAGTCTGTATAACATAGTGTAATGATCTGTGAAGCCCTTTGAGACTCTTCGTGATTTAGGGCTATACAAATAAAAATGACTTGACTTGCTGCGGATGCGCTAACCACCGCGCCACCCCAAGTCAAGTCAAGTCAAGTCATGTTTATTTGTATAGCCCTTAATCACAAAGGGCTGCACAGATCAAAGACTATTGCAAACTGCAGACTATTATGACACCATCCCCAGATTTAAAACCTACATGAGGGCAAATAATACACATATTATCAACATGAAATATAGGTTATTCTTATCCCACATCACTATTACAGTAAATTTCGAACACAATTTGGGGCTTCTTGTAATCTGTCTCTGTCTCTCTATTATCAGTTATTGAAATTATGATACAATTCACCGATGAGTACATTATGTATATGTAATTCAAGAAAATTTACCAAGCTTGAAGTTTTCCATCAAATCTGGTGTGATAGTTTGTTGCCCTGCGGCCCTGACCTCTGCAAAATCAGCCTACCTGTCGAAGGTGATTGCGTCACAAAAGAACAATCCCAAGGTCTTTTTCGACACTGTAGCATCGCTCACAAGGCAACAGACTATCCCAGATAGCTCCACTCATTCTGCCCACGACATAATGGTCTTCTTTACTAAGAAGATCCAAAGCTTACAGGAAGAAATTGCTAAAGACAGTATTAATTCAACACATACTAAAGCACTCAAATCTATAGATGCACGACATGGTGGCTGTCCAGGGATTTTGTCCCGTTTTAGTGAACTGTCACTCGATAATCTTAAACAGATGGTGAATACAGCCAAAGCGACGACTTGCCAGTTCGACACGCTTCCAGGTTCACTTATTAAAGGTCTCTTTGGCGTTCTTGCACCTTCAGTTCTAAATATTTTAAACATATCACTCTCCTCAGGGGCAGCACGGCGGCGCAGTGGTTAGCGCTTGTGCGGCACAGTTCATGTCATGGGAACCTGTCGTGGGTTCAAATCCAGCTCCAGACTTTCTGTGCGGAGTTTGTATGTTCTCCCCGTGCTTGCGTGGGTTTTCTCCGGGCACTCCGGTTTCCTCCCACATTCCAAAAACATGCATTTCAGGTGAATTGGCCGGTCCAAATTGTCCCTAGGTGTGAATGGGCGAATGAGTTGTCTGTCCCCGTGTGCCCTGCGATTGGCTGGCAACCAGTTCAGGGTGTCCCCTGCCCACTGCCCGAAGATGGCTGGGATGGGCTCCAGCCTCCCCGCGACCCTAATGAGGATAAGCGGTACGGCTAATGAGATGAGATGAGACTCTCCTCAGGTGTAGTTCCAGCTGCTTTTAAGTCCGCCGTCATTAAACCCACACTGAAACGACCCAACCTTGATCCAGAAAACTTATGTAATTATAGACCTGTGTCAAACCTACCGTTTCTTTCTAAAATACTTGAAAAAGTAGTGGCACAGCAGCCGAATGATTTCATGTCCGAGAACAATCTCTTTGAATCAATGCAATCAGGATTCAGGGCTAACCACTCTACTGAGACAGCTCTGATTAAGGTAACCAATGATCTCCTACGGGCAATGGACTCGGGCGCATCATCACTTTTGCTGCTGCTGGACCTCAGTGCTGCATTTGACACAGTGGACCATAATATCTTGCTAGAACGGTTGGAAAAATTGATTGGTCTCTCAGGAAACGTCCTATTATGGTTCAGATCCTACCTCTCAGATAGGACACACTGCGTTAAATATGGCGAATTGACATCTGAGCCATTTAGTGTTACTTGTGGTGTTCCGCAGAGTTCAGTGCTTGGCCCCCTTCTCTTCAGCATTTATATGCTTCCACTAGGTGATATTATTCGCAAGTATAATATCAGTTTCCATTGCTACGCAGATGACACTCAACTCTATCTCCCGATGGAGGAATCTGCCACACTAAACTGTGGAAATTTGGAGGCCTGCCTCACTGAGATAAAATAGTGGATGTCACTCAATTTCCTGCGTCTTAACTCTGAAAAGACTGAAATGTTAGTTATTGGTCCATCTAAGTCCCGTGACTTATTCTCTAAAACCGCTGTGAACATAGACAATTGCCACATCACACAGAGGGACTCACTTAAAAATTTAGGTGTCATTTTTGACCCCGATCTGTCCTTTCAAACACATGTGAAGAAAATTACTAGAACCGCTTTCTTCCATCTCGTAACATTGCTAAAATTCGTCCTATACTTTCTCAGTCGGATGCGGAAATCATAATTCACGCGTTTGTTACCTCCCGTCTCGACTACTGTAATGCACTACTTTCCGGTCTTCCGATGACCAGACTCAAGAGTCTTCAGCTGGTACAAAATGCTGCAGCGAGGCTTTTAACAAGGACAAAAAAGCACGATCACATCACCCCAATTTTGGCTAACCTGCATTGGCTCCCTGTTAGCCTAAGATGCGATTTTAAGGTTCTCCTACTACTATACAAAATCATACATGGACTTTCCCCCTCATATCTTTCAGATCTGATCTCCCCCTATGTCCCGGCCCGAAGCCTTCGTTCTGAGAGCGCCGGTCTCCTGGTGATCCCAAGAGCCAAGAAGTGTTCCGCTGGTTCGAGAGCGTTCTCCATCCGGGCACCTGTGTTGTGGAATGCTCTTCCCCCTGAGATCCGATCTGCAACCTCGGTGGAAATGTTTAAATCTAGGCTTAAAACTCACTTCTACTCTATAGCATACGAATAACCTAAACTTCTTATATGTAATAACTTGTGAAGCCCTTAGAGACTAATTGTGATTAAGGGCTATACAAATAAAAATGACTTGACTTGACTTGAATTTTAGACAAAACATGGTGTAATTGAATGGATACTTGAAAGGCACAAGCTCCCAGGCATTGAATTGCATTGATCATTTAATTTCATGTCATTTCATTTGTTCATACTTGTTTATGTTGTCTCATTAGTTGCTTTTCAATTAAATGGCACTTTTCTGTTTTTTTGTTTTGCAACGTGTTTGGTCATTTGGTCATGTTTTGTAGTCAGGCAATTTGGGGAGCTCTGCGGTAGGAGGGGGAAAGGAATGAACGGATATGATGGATGTAAACAAAGCTTTTGCGCACAAGGAAAAGAATAAAAGGGTCAAATTAACACCCACCAGACTTCAATAATGTCCACTCTGTTGTGGAACCTGAAATGGCTTATAGATAAAATAGTAATCCTAAACACAGCACAAAGACAAAATGCACTATTATCAAATGCCACTGCCAGTTTATGTAATAAATGTGTATCGCCCACCTGGACCATATTCCATTTTTTTGAATTAATTCTCGCAACTGTTAAATGACCATGTAACTTATGCAGACAAAGTGATATGTATGGGTTATTTTAAGGTTATCATTAGCTAATTCGCCTATGGTTACATTTCATTCGCTGATTGAAACATTTGGTTTTAATCAAATAATTGGAGTGCCCACACATAAAGATAGGAATAAAGAGATATCTCAGTTTTTGCGGTTGACGGAGACCAGAACCCCCCGTGAAAAGTAAAAATCTGCGAAGTAGCGTGATACTTTAAAAAAATCCCCCAAGGGGCAAACTTATCTTTCGATGACGTCATTGCTGACTGAAGGTTACTAAATAACAACTTTAGATCAACAGAATAACACAAAACACACAATTGCAATTGAATGAATTGTTTTATTGAAATTATGGCTCAGGAGGTAGAGCGCACGTCTTGGGATCAAGAAATCACAGTTCGAATCCCAGCTCGTCCGTGTTACATGTCAAAGTGTCCTTGGGTAAGACACTGAGCCCCTAATACCCCCAATAAGCAGGTTAGCGCCTCACATGGCTGCCCGGCTGCTATTGGGAAATGTGAAGCACAATGTAAAGCGCTTTGGTAAGTCTTGAAAAGCGCTATATAAATGCAATATAAATGCAGATGATTTAATTTCATTTCATTTCAAAACCAACTCAAATGGTATGTGATGGCATGGCAGCTGAGTGGTTAACGCGTCCACGGCATAGTTAATGTGTGGAGTTTGCATGTTCTCCCCATGCTTGCGTGGGTTTCCTCCAGGCACTCCGGTTTCCTCCCACATTCAAAAACATGTATGTCAAGGTAATTAGCTGGTTCAAAATGTTGTGAACTAGCGAATGAGTTGTCTGTCTCTGTGTGCCCTGTGACTCGCTGGTAACCAATTCAGGGTGTCCCCTGCCCACTGCCTGAAGATAGCTGGGATGGGTTCCAGCACCAACGCGACCCAACTGAGGATAAGCGGTGCAGATAACGGTTAGTCGGTCAGTAGGTAGGTAGATAATGAAAATTATGGTTTGTGCTAATCTGGATTGGAAAAGTGGTGGTGGTACTCCAAAAAGAGCAATGATCTGGGTTTATTGGGAAGCCAAAGTATGTTTTAAAAATTGCAATCTAAAAGTCGTTAAGAGTAGAGCAAGACCAATACATATGTTACAAAGATCAATTGTAGATATATATTAAGATAACCCGGAAACAATTTTGCTCCTTCACGATCTGCTACCTTATCGTGGTGGAGGAGTTTGTATGTCCCAATGATTTTAGGAGCTATGTTGTTGGGGCTTTAAGCACCTGATAGGGTCACCCAGGGCAAACAGGTTCTAGGTGAGGGGCCAGACAAAACATAGATGAGAAGAAAACATTGGTCCACAATTTCCCTCGCCCGAACAGGGGTTACCGGGGCCCCCTTCTGGAGCCAGGCCTGGAGGTGGGGTCCGCTGGCAAGCGCCTGGTGGCGTTTTCTCATGGGGTCTAGAATCCCAAAGGGACGACGTGGGTCCCTCTCCCCATGGGTTCACCACCTGTGGGAGGGGCCAAAGGGGTCGGGTGTGTAGAGAGCTGGGTAGCAGCCAAGGGAGGGGTCCTTGGTGCGACGATCCCCGGCTACAGAATCTGGCTTTTGGGACATGGAATGTTGCGTTCTCCATTCGGGCCCCTGTGGTGTGGAATGCTCTCCTCCCTGAGATTCGATCTGCAACCTCAGTGGAAATGTTTAAATCTAAGCTTAAAACACACTTCTATTCTATAGCATAATGAATAACCTATATTTTATGTTGACAATATCTGTCTATCTGTGTATTATTATTAATCCTTCGTCTCCCCTCAGATTTCTAAACTTCCCTCGACTCACGTCGTGGGTCACCAAAAACTGTAAAGTTTTAACATTTATTAAACTGAAATCTGACTCTGAAGGCACTTCAAGTTTCTTGTCTAAACCCGACATTGAGCTGACATGCAAACCTAGACACTAGGACATGGCTGGGTACACCAATATAGTCACTAACATTGGCTCCAGTGATACTACGATGAGGCAATTTGAAATTCCAAAGAAAATATTGCAACGTCTTGAAATCTTGCCAGAAAGAGGAGTCGGCATTGAGTAAATGTCTCTTGCCTCTGGCCTGTAAGAGGCAATGATTGGAGGTTTGGCAGACTAGTCTTGCATAACTGGGGGTGGGCTGGTTTTCTTAGCCAACAGAGATTTAGGTTTGTGGACAACTGGCCCTCTTTCTGCGGTCAACCTGATTTGCTGAGGAGGGACGTCTTACACTCTAACTGGGATGGCAACCTCACTCTTTCTAGAAATATAGATTATTGTTTAAGCCTTCCATGACAGGGTACGCAAGTGCAAGCCAGGTCACAGGTGATTAGTGAGCCTGTAGCCTTGGGTGTGGAGTCTTTAATGCTAAAACTAACTAGCGCTATGCTAGATTCATGCAATTCACATTTTTTGTAGTTTAAAGCATTCCATTGCCTGCAAAACACAACTTGAACTATTTTCCTCTGTAAGATCCTCTTCTGTGTTCGAACCTCGGAACCTTTACCATTATGGTCTTTATTATGGTCTGAATTCTCTGCTAAATTATGACAAAGAAGAAAAAATACTTTTTTTCTACTATTATTTCTTGTGTGTGTTACTTCACATGTCTAGACAATTCCTGAGGTGTGAAATCCTGCAGCCATTCAAGGCACAAGATCCTGGACAGGCAGCAAAATATTGTGGAAGTTACCTCTAAGGTTCAAAGGGTTCTGAGAATCCAATTCTTTGGGTCAGCTTTTTACAGTTATGCCAAGGTACTTCGATTTAGACGGTATCGTAAAAGCTAATATAGCAGTAAAAAGACCCTGGGCGGCTAAATTAAACCCTTAGCAATTCTCTAATTATCCATCCATTATCTGCACCGCTTATCCTCAGTAGGGTCGCGGGGGTGCTGGAGCCCATTCCAGCCATCTTCGGGCAGTGGGCAGGGGACACCCTGATCTGGTTGCAGGGCACACAGGGACAGACAATTCGCTCGCTCATTCACACCTAGAGACAATTTGGACCAGCCAATTAAGCTGACATTCATGTTTTTGGAATGGTATGAAACCGGAGTGCCCGGAGGAAACCCACACAAGCACGGGAGAACATGCAATCTCCGCACAGGAAGGTTGGTAGCTGGATTTGAACCCACGACCTCAGAACTGTGCCGCAAACGCGCTAACCACTGCGCCGCGGAGCTGCCCGCAATCCTCTAATATTTGCCTCAAATCCCAATCTAAGACATACCCAAAGTAGTTTGGATGCTGTTCTTGAACCCTTTAGATAATATGGACGGTTTTGGTCGCTTTTGAACGATAACACTCTGAAGATTTGTCCCCAACTGAAATAGGTACTGCAAGTGCTATTAAGATTAAATAATCTTAGTTTGAACACACAGAAATAGAGGGTTTTCCTTCTCGCCTAAATGTTTTTTTTTTGCTATTACATGCCTGCAAAAGACAGTAGCATGGGCATCGTCACTGGAAAAAAAGCTGTAACAAAAGCAAAAAGCCTTACCTTATTCCTGGTTGAATTTGTTCACAATATCAAAAAAAACTATACTTTTTGTTCAATACATTTTTCTGAGGTTATGTTTCTGGCCATTTGGAGATAACAAATGCACAGCTCTAAACCTCTTAAACCGTGTAGAAATTTGTGTAGAAATGTATACAGTGTTGCATTAACTCACGTTGATTTTCGGCTCCGATTTTAATACACATCGTAACATTGCATGCGTTTATTTTTGGCTCCGCTTTGAATACACATTGTAACATTGCATACGTTTGATTTGGGAATTTCGTTTGGATAACCAATGTGTCAATAATAATTTAAATAATTCATTGCTGGCTTAAGATATTCAGAGATAAAAGGGACAATGTCGGTCTTATCAATACAGGCCCCCGTGTCAATCAAAAGTTCAGAGGAAACTGCCATATTGGAAATAATTTTACAAGTCTGTTCAATTAAACTAGAATTATGGGGCAAAACAGATGGGTTGCAAAAAATAAAGTCCAATGATGCCGACATTATTTTCGGCATGTTTATTTATCTGTCGGCATTATTGTGTGTTTTGGAGTAAACTATTTATAAGGTTAGATTCACTGGACTCTCGTGGATATATCAAGAGCATGTTGCGGAGATTTGTATCATTATCTGACTGACAGGGGACATTACTAGTGAACTATGCAGGATTTATAGTTTTTGGGGATCTTGTTTCAGACTGTTGGTGACCTTTCTGTGATGAGTACGTTTCGAAATGGTCAGTATATCTTGAATCCAAGAATTTAAGCTTTCCAATTACATGTGGGATGATGTCTTTGAGTGACTGGTGACATCGTATGGACACATTTGCTTCTCAACAGTCCCACGGCTTGCGGTTAAGGGGTTAATGGGAACGTATTCATATTTATGTAAGTTCAGTCTGTATCCAAAATTGCAGGAAGTGACATGGTACCTCTTCATATCAGCCCTAATTCGGTTCAGGATTGTGATCATAGCTCGTGTGGCTTGTTTAACAGGTGAATTTTCCTGTTATGAAATAATTAAAAACTAATTGTTCTGTTCCTGACCCCCCAAAATAATCCAAGTTAACCATAAGGGGCCAATAAACACATATTCCTGATCATTACAATCACATTAAGAAAGTTATTCAACATAGCAAACACAGTAATAAGATAAGTGGGATAATACTCTTGAATTGCAAGTTTATTAAGAGCACGTACCATGAGTGGAGTCACCGTAACGTAGGGGTGCAGGGAGAGGGGTGTGAGAGGACTGATGGTGCACAACTGTTGATGATACATAAGCACTTACTAAATGTACTGTAACTTTAAAAAAAATGAACACACATGCTTTTTGCAGCTCTTTTTTGACTTTCTTTCAACTTGTTAGTGGGAAGTGCATGCATGAGCGGTTTCTAGTCTCTAGTGGTAGCCTCTGGGAATGCTCAGAGCTTGTAATATCGTTCGTATTGTGAGGAAAATTTTTGTTACAAATAAAAGTCGTATATTCAAAGTTCTCGTGTTTAAAGGTGCTCGTATATAGAGGTACCACTGTATTTGGGTTTGAAATGTAAAGCAAAAGGTCATGAGTATAAAGGTAAAATGTGTTAATAAAATTCAAGCGGGAGATTCCTTGAAACGTCTCTTTTTTACAAAGCCACAGTGCTTAAGATTCGTCAGAGAGTGTGAAAGGAAATGCAAGATGTGTCATCCT